>NC_044004.1:22038504-22340769 GCF_900496995.4 Aquila chrysaetos chrysaetos
TCCAGAATTATAGAACTATAAAACTTTATTATATAATTTAACTTCTAAATTTATAAATCTTATGGGAGGAAAACTTCTTTTAAACTAAGGAAACTAAGTCTTTTTACATATCATTAATGTTCTTGCAACTGTTTTGAGAGATACACTTAATACTAAAAAATACTTATTATAACCTTTTTTTACTTTCTCATAGCTACGCCAAATATTCATCTCTGGGGCTGACATATTCTTTACTTGATTTCTACTTGAAGGTAAATTGCTTTCAGATAAGTTTTTGAATAAAATCTCTTTAGTTTGTTTTGTTTTTCTTTTTTAATTATTTTATTTATGTATTTATTTATTTTTTAGTTTCAGGAATATTAGACAAAAACCCCTTTTCCTAACAAAAATCACAACAGCAGTTAACAATTGAAAGCAGAAAATTGATGGGATTATATTCTGGTTTGGAATGTAATTACATGGAGTGTGAGGCACGGTTTTTCATTAAATCATCACATGGTAGTCAACAAATAAGTACAAATTCAGAACATGAATGCATTTAAAAGTTGAACCTGTTCATTAGCCACTCTCTTCACTGAAAATGCTTTTTGCCATGAGGTTTTTAATTTAAAATTATCCAAGATTTACTGCCTCACAGCTTTTAGAAATACCATCAAGTTGCTGCATGTCAGCTTAGAGGCAGTAACTGCCTATGTATACATTCTTAGTCCATCATGTGTCTGCAGGTCTGTTTAGTAGAACATTATTGCAAGTCTGTTTCTGAACTCTATTCCCAGTCTGGTTTGATTTCTCATGTTCTTATTTGACCTGAAATATCATACCTCCTATTGGGCTTTAAAAATTAAATGTAATAGCTATTGTGTCTGACCTTTGATTCAGTTCGGTTTTGATGGTTCCACATATGAGACAGCAAGATTTTAAATCACATTGTTTTAGTTTAGCCTAATCAGTCTGCTAAGCGGACAACTGAGAAACAGAGGCAAAACTGAGTTGTTCTACTATCCCTGACTTCTGATCAGCTTGAAAGCTGATACTCACTCATTCCAGGCTTAAAAAGATGTTTGACATTTCCAGGTCATTCCCAGTCTCTGCTGGTTAAAATACAGTAACACAGTTTGAAAGATGTTCTTGGAAATAGCATATGCAAAAATTCCTAGTCATAAGCATAGGCAATGAGGTGTTGTAAGGAAACCAAATTAATTTCCTCAGAGGCTGATTTTTCAAAATACATGGTTCATAAAGAAAGACTGGACAAAGACTATAAAAGATTAATCAGTATTCACCCTTTCATTCAAATTGTTTTCTGATTAAGGACAATTGGTTCCCCCACAGAAGCATTTGTGAATAACATTTGGACAGATTTTCCTGAGTCAAAACATGCAATTTAGTTAAGGAACACTTAAGGCATGTTTCTTATCAGAAATGGTGTTAAAAACTATCCATCTTACTTATCCAGACTCAGTTACACAAGGAAATGGAAGGATAACACAATAATTTGAAAGAGATAAAGAGAAAAATATCAAAGGGTGCTAAAATACTTAATTTTACATTAATGAATCAGATTACATTTAATTATTATTGTAACAGATTCCTGACAAATCCGTGATGTTGTTTGTTCACTTGCCTGTCAGTTTGTACCATCTGAGAGAGTTGCCACAAACCCAACAGATTTTACATCCAGCAGATGACAGTATAGAAACCTCCTCAACATGTGTAAAGGAGTCCATCTGGAAGAGACAGTGGAGGAGCCATAAACTTCATCTACAGCTAAGAAACAGAAACTTTTCCACTGGCTTCATGTCCCTTCCAAGGAGCTTAAGCTGTGTGGAAAGACTGATCCTTTAGTTCCATGACTACACTCTTCTTGAGGCTATAGAAAGCTTCAGCTGGAGGACAAGATCCTGCAATTATTTTTAGTAATCACTGTTTCCTTGTTAAGAATGTTATCTGAGGGGACTAAAGGACTAAAATCATATGTAGGAAGATTAAATGACCAACTAGAAAAGTTTATAGGAAACTAAGGCACCATAATTATATGCAGCCATTGTTATGAACTGTAGGTTGTTGCTTTACATACCTGTTCAGATAAACAACATAAGTACTAACTTCATTCATTAATAATAATACAATTATTAATAATAATGAGTTAGAATTGTGGTTGGTAAGAACAACTCTCTTTAATTTTATGCTATTTTATTTCTACTAATTTTCAAAATAGGAATTTTTATTATTAGTGTGCTTTCTTTACTGACTTTTTGATTTGTTGAATTGTAAAATTGTACATATTATTACTTTTCTCATTTTTGCAAGTGTTACTTTTGGGAGCTGTATACACACTTTGATGTCTCCATGTTATTCTAAGTTTCCCTATAACATCTGAGAAAGAAAAAGTTTTGTGTAGATGACCTGTACAGGGAAAATTCAGGAATATCTAATTTTCACTGTTAATGCTCCTATTCATCTTTTTAGTGGTCCTGAAGAAAATACTTTGCTTAAATTTAGGTTTAAAATGGGCCCTTACTATCTCCGTCTCACATGTACATTGAAAGCTATTTCATTAATGCCTTTAAGACATTTTTAAATAGAAAAATACTGCAGGTTTTGTGATGTCACACAGTCCTAGCATTTAAAGCTGAACTCTTCATCAAGTGTTAAACAATACAGGATGGTATTTTTAATGACAAATTTTAAGCCTAACTTTATCCAACTATTGCAATAACCATTGTAAGCACCACAGTTTTAAGTAATTCAACTGTTTTATTAATCATGTCCTGAAATAATGTCCAAGGTCATTGCCTGTTGAACTTTTTTTTAAATTCCAGTTAAAATTATTTAGGAATATTATTAGCTTGAGACTATTATTAATAGTAATGGGAGTTACAGCAACAGATTAACTAGGAAAAGGTTATTTTATGAGTTAGTATTTGTATGATAATATTTGCCATAATTTTGCTGTACCTTTACCTTAAGCAATTTCAAATACTAAAACCATCACAAAATGGTAAAAATAAATAGGGTCCTAAGCCCAGTGTCATTAGTGCCAGGGTCTTTTGGAGGGCAAGGTGGAGAGGGTGTCTACAAACAAAACATTTTTAATTTGTGCCCATTGTTTAACTTCTTTCAGTGCCTTCATTGTTGAAAGTGGGCTTCATAGCTATCCAATTTTAATGCATATCACCCTCAGGAGTCTAGTCTATCACTGGATACAATTCTCAGTTTTCTTCCTTTAACTCTTTGGATTCTCTGCTGACCTGTGTTGAGTCGAGGTTCTCAGATTAAGGGGTCAAGCCTCTGAAGTATTAAGGTAAAAGATTCCAGATCTCTGAAACTTTGTAAGAAAGACAACCTGTCTGAAGCAACAAAGGGCAATTAATGTTTGACAGTGCTGAAAAATGTCTCCTCATCATTTCCTACTGGCTAGTTTAGATAGTATTTTCTCTTCTTGCAAGTATTGAATTAGTAGTTCTCTTGGGTTCCTGTGGACTGTACTGAGGACAGGATTTCTCTAACTGTAGGAGTAGGTACCTAAGTAGCCAGGTGCTTCTTTGGCTGAATTGCTTTATTGATAAAATTTCTTTGTCGAGCTAACTCCAAAAGTACTTGTCTATACAAAGGATAATATATCTTTTTAAATATTTATTATTTTTTTTTTGTTTGTTTGTTTGTTTGTGTGTAGGTTGGTTTGGTTTTTTCCCTTTGGGAAGCTGTTAATTCTTGCCTTGTACATTCTAAAGTTTCTTATTTTCTACGAAGAATTCTTGTATGAAGCTTAAAATTAGATAAAGGCAAGTACACAATTAAAAAGGAATAGCATTCTGTTCAGGAAAGACTTTGAGAAGCACTACTTGACTTTAAAACATTGAATTACCTCCTTGGGATTCTTAGTTCCAATATTATTATTTGCATTTATATTAGAGAAGTGCCTAGCAGTCCAAAGTAAGCACAAGTTTGCTGTATTTTGCACCTCCTGGATAAACAGCAAGAAGCAGACTATATTCAAAGAGCTTAAAAAGTAAACAGGCAAGACAGACTAACAGAGATGAATTTAAAAAAGCCTTTTTGTTCCAAGTTTTATAGGCAGAAATGGGGAAATAAGTTGGTCTATGCTCTAGGTCTTTGGTTAAGTACTTTGGTTAGCCCTCAAAGAAGCTTCCTCATTCTGCTTCGGATCTGCATCCGGGAAACTTGCCTTGAAGGCAAGCAACTGCTTCATTTCACTCAAAAACTGAAAAGGAACAGTCTTTTATTTTGAAACACAGCCACAGAATGTTACCAATGCATAAGAACAGATTACATGTAAGGTAATCCTCAGAGAAAGGACTATCTGTGTGTATACATGTCTATATATGTGAGAGAAAAAGAACAGCAAGCTCATAATAAAGATACTTAAACAGGAGAACAGAGTCCTGTGCTTTAATTCCTGATAATCAGGAAAGTATATAGATAGTTTTGGTAAGAGGGTTGAATGTAAAGGAATGCATTTAACCTTTTCTTGCATACCATAGATGAAAAGTGTCATCTTCTCTGTATTTTAAACAATAGCCAGGGTAACGGTTGTATTTTTGAACAGAACAATAGATTGGTTGAATACCAACATGCTGGATAAATGTGATTTGATTAAATTTCTCAGGATTTAGGTGAAAAAGTATCTTTCTTCTAGAACCTAGCTAGGCTTAGAAATGAGAATAGTAATGAACAGATAGTAAATACCTCAATATTAACAGAAGAGATTTTTAGTATATTAAGAAGTTTAAATCAGAAACAAGTTCTCTGTGCTATAGCAAAAGTTTTTCAGGATCACCGTCTTGGGATTAAACATGTGGGATGAAGTTTAGTTGCTTAATCTTAAGTGTCTAGTGACATTTAAGATGTCCTTTTTATCTGAGGCATCTACAAAAGCTATGACACAGGAACCATGAGATGTCCCAGATGGAGGCCATTTGTGTGGTCTTAGGACATCCAAATTGGCTTATTAACATGAGTATCTAGTGCCAATTTCCATGCCTAATGTATGTATTAGATCCCGAAAATACTTTGTCTTTTGGATTTAAATTTTCTCTTTTCACCCTGTCCTTAAATCTAAGGCCAAACACAAGTCCTATAGCAAAACCAGTTGAAAATTAGAACTTCACTTCTTGAATGCTGCTCAGAGAGTTTAAGCATAAGGCAGTTTTTCTTGCTTTTCATTTTTTCTTCTTGTGCTGTTGGCTGCACAGATGCTAGAGAAGTGTCTTTTTCACGACCGCAAAACTGACCTTGAGATGATACACGTAAAAGTCATATTAAAAAAAAAAAAGGAAAAGTTATATACAAAACTATTATTTATTGCTATTTTAAATTTGGCTAAGGGAGGCAACCATTTCTCCTACTGAATACAGTTACAAAATATTTAACAATAAAACTGTTTATACTTCCTTTGGAATCTCACTGAAACACCATTTCATAAAATCTGACTTTCACAGTTAACATTACTACAAATTGCAAGTGAATCAAAAAGACTACTGTATTTGACAGAGCTGGGTGGGAGGCAGAACAAACAAAACCCCTGAAACCCAATTGTCATTAGTCTTCACTACCAAATACTGTTTATTTGGAGTTCCTCTACATTTCAGTGGACATTAACATTATGAAACAGAACATAAAATGCTGATATTTATAATTAGGGTCCAAGCAATGAGAGTCTTGCTTTCCCCAAAGCAAATTATTTCAGTGGACATTGGATCTATTGAACACAAAAATATTAAATTGTCTACAGATTGTTTTTATTAGGTCTGCAGTAATTAATTAAGCACAGATGTCTCACCAGAAGATGAAATGGAATGCATTCAGGGAAGAGGATAAGGAATAATGAGATCCTGAAATACAATACATCAAATGAAGGAAAGAATGTAAAATATGGCCAAATCACATTCTGCATTACACAGATGCTCTGGGAGAGTATGTGGACCTTCAAGGCAGGTTGTGCATCTAGTATTCAAATCTGTACAATGCTGCTCCACATATGCTCCACAGCCTCTAAGGAGAGCACATTCAGCTGATTTAGGTGAATTTTATGTAATAAGAGGTACAGCATGTACAGGCTGGAAACACTTAAGTTTTTTCACTTTTCCTAGTTGGTAAGAATTTCCCAGTGCCTTCAGAGGAGGAAGTCCTACAGCATTTTAAAGGAATATTCAGGCACCTATTTCTTCTAATTGTGCCACTTTATTTCTTCACCAGTTGGAAGCTACACAGTAGGCCAATGCTAATCAGACAATACCTTTACCACTGAGTGCATAGTGGGCATGCAGAACATGCAACCAGCTGATATTCCTTTAGTTCTGAGTCTCCTTCTGTCGTGGTTTAACCCCAGCCAGCAACTAAGCACCACACAGCCGCTCACTCACTCCCCCTCCACCCTGTGGGATGGGGGAGAAAATCAGGAAAAGAAGCAAAACCCATGGGTTGAGATAAGATCGGTTTAATAGAACAGAAAAGAAGAAACTAATAATGATAATGACAACACTAATAAAATGACAACAGAAATAATGAAAGGATTGGAATGTACAAATGATGCGCAGTGCAATTGCTCACCACCCGCCGACCGACACCCAGCTAGTCCCCGAACAGCGATCCCCCGCCCCCACTCCCCCCAGTTCCTATACTAGATGGGATGTCACATGGTATGGAATACCCCGTTGGCCAGTTTGGGTCAGCTGCCCTGGCTGTGTCCTGTGCCAACTTCTTGTGCCCCTCCAGCTTTCTCGCTGGTGTGGCAGTACATCCTTCCCCCCCATCCTGCCAGCAGGAAACAAGACTTCTCCAGGAAGGGGGAAGGGGAAGGAAACCCTGGAGGATGCAGGTTTAAATTTGAACTGGCCAATTGAGATGCACCAGGTACACCGAGGTGACCCTCCTAGCCAATAGAATTAAATGACCACAGGTCAGATTCGACAGGGGTATAAACAGGGTCCCGCTGGAGGACATGTTGGCAGTCCTCCTCGGAGTAGCGGGTCTGCAGTCGGGGACTCCCCCTCGGGTCGGGGCACCGCCCGAGGTAACTCCTCGAGGAAGAGAGCCCTCAGCTTTTAGGTGAGTGATACGCGCATTTTGAGCCATCACTTTAAATCTTGGGGATTCTTAAGTCGGCCGTGTAGTATTAATTCTCTTTACATCATTGAGCCTGTGGTTTTAGAAAATGTTACCGGACTTCTAACTAACTTTTGCTGAAGAATAAATCTGAGTTTTAACACCTATTGGATTTGGTTAGTCGTGCATCTGTTACAGCTGGCTGGGCATCAGAAGCTGAAAAATCCTTGACTTTAGTCTAAACACTACTTAACAACAACTGAAAACATCAGTGTTATCAACATTCTTCGCATACTGAATTCAAAACATAGCACCGTACCAGCTACTAGGAAGACAATTAACTCTATGCCAGCTGAAACCAGGACAGTATCCACCCCTTGATCACGAGCCCATCTATATGTTGCACCTCTGGTGGCCTGAAGTATCATGGGCCCACTGAGCCACAAATAGCTCACCCTTATGTTGCCAGTCCAGGTCCACCTGAGACACTTCGATCTTGGCAGCCTGATCCACCTCTTGGTTATTTTGATGTTCTTCAGTGGCCCAACTCTTGGGTACATGAGCACCTACATGACGTACTTTTACAACCAGATTCTCTAGCCAGGACTCAATATCTTGCCACAGTGTGGCAGCCCAGATGGGTTTACTTCTGCGCTGCCAGTTGCTCTGCTTCCATTGCTGTAGCCACCCCCACAGGGCATTTGCCACCATCCATGAGTCAGTATAGAGATAGAGCACTGGCCACTTCTCTCTTTCAGCAATGTCTAACGCTAACTGGATGGCTTTCACCTCTGCAAACTGACTCGATTCACCTTCTCCTTCAGCAGTTTCTGCGACTTGTCGTGTAGGACTCCATACAGCAGCCTTCCACCTCCGATGCTTTCCCACAATGCAATAGGATCCATCAGTGAACAGGGCATATTGCCTCTCATTTTCTGGCAGTTTATTATACAGCGGGGCCTCATCAGCCCGTGTCACCTCCTCCTCCTCTGGTGACATTCCAAAATCTTTGCCTTCTGGCCAGTCCATGATCACTTCTAAAATTCCTGGGCGACTGGGGTTTCCTATGCGAGCCCGTTGTGTGATCAGTGCAATCCACTTACTCCATGTGGCATCAGTCACGTGATGTGTAGAGTAGACCCTCCCTTTGAACATCCAGCCCAGCACTGGCAGTCGGGGTGCTAAGAGGAGCTGTGTTTCAGTACCAACCACTTCTGAGGCAGCTCAAACGCCTTCATATGCTGCCAATATCTCTTTTTCAGTTGGAGTATAGCGAGCCTCGGATCCTCGATATCCTCGACTCCAGAATCCCAGGGGTCGGCCTCGGGTTTCCCTGGGTGCTTTCTGCCAGAGGCTCCAGGTAGGGCCATTCTCCCCGGCTGCAGTATAGAGCACATTTTTAACATCATGTCTTGCCCGGACTGGTCCAAGGGCTACTGCATGAACAATCTCCCGATTAATTTGTTCAAAGGCTTGTTGTTGCTCAGGGCCCCATTTAAAATCATTTTTCTTCCAGGTAACTTGATAGAGAGGGCTTACAATCAGACTGTAATTTGGAATATGCATTCTCCAAAACCCCACGACACCTAAGAAGGCCTGTGTTTCCTCTTTATTAGTGGTGGAGACATAGCTGCTATTTTGTTAATCACGTCCATTGGGATCTGACGACGTCCATCTTGCCATTTTATTCCTAAAAACTGGATCTCCTGTGCAGGTCCCTTGACCTTACTTTCTTTTATGGCAAAACTGGCTTTCAGAGGGATGTGGATTATTTTCTTCCCTTTCTCAAAGACTTCTTCTGCTGTGTTGCCCCATACGATGACATCATCAATGTATTGCAGGTGTTCTGGAGTTTCACCTTTTTCCAGTGCAGTCTGGATTAGTCCATGGCAAATGGTGGGGCTGTGTTTCCACCCCTGGCACAATCGATTCCAAGTGTGCTGGACACCCCTCCAAGTGAAAGCAAACTGTGGCCTGCACTCTGCTGCCAAAGGAATGGAGAAAAACGCATTAGCAATGTCAATTGTGGCATACCACTTGGCTGCCTTTGACTCTAGTTCGTATTGAAGTTCTAGCATATCTGAAACGGCAGCACTCAGCGGTGGCATAACTTCATTCAGGCCACGATAGTCAACTGTTAGTCTCCACTCCCCATTAGACTTTCACACTGGCCATATGGGACTATTAAAGGGTGAGCGAGTTTTGCTGATCACTCCTTGGCTCTCCAGTTGGCGAATCAACTTGTGGATATGAATCAGAGAGTCTCGGTTGGTGCGATATTGCTGCCGGTGCACCGTCATGGTAGCAATTGGCACTTGGTGTTCTTCAACCTTCAGCACCTTCACAAACCTACCTCTTGCAGAATGTCATCAAAATCAAGGCAGAACCTAAATATAGAAATTAGCTTTCTCATTTAACTTTAGTGAATCATAGATGAATCCAGAATGTTAGACTGACAAATGGTTATTTTTTTATGTCAGAGAAGTCATAAATTCAGCATGCCTCTAGTATCCCCAGGATTAAATGAAGTCTAGTGAAAGAGTGTTAGTGAAATGAAGTGGGACTAGGATTCCAAAACAATTATGACCTCCATTAGAGCATATAGTAGTTACAGAGATATTTCTTTCTGCCCTATAAGCACTGACCTAGGAATTGTGGACACTGCATATTGTATCACTAAGGACTGACTGAGATTCTAATTATATACACTGCAGCTTTATAATACTGATAATAATGTTTCTTATAGACTGCTAGCAGAAATACAGGGACTAGCTGTACATATATTAGTCATCACTTTCCTTGAGTTTGGGGTTTTTGGTATCAGTTTAGGAGGGAATCTAATTAATTGATGATTGCAACTTTTTTTACATATCCACCAAAAATCATGTTTGTTAATCAAATTTGTACTGTAGTTCTAAATAAAGACTCATTTTTGTGTCTGTGCAGTTTCAAATATTGCTTTATATATATGTATAAAGAAACTATATTAAAATGTTGCATTTTAAGTGTTCTATAACTATTACAAAATCTGAATCAAAAATTACCAGTTAATTTGATGGTTAGACAATTGATTCGTTATAATTATTTTGATGTTTAGATCACCTTTTGTTCAAGGAAATTCTCTTATTTCTAAGTGTGAACATGTGAATTTCCCTTAAAGTAGCAGCAGTAGAAATGTCAGGGAAAATATTAATTCTATATGAACAGTACTATTAGTGACTGTTATTACTGGACCAGTTCTCACATCACAGACTAGCTGACTACTTTTGCCAATTGGTTTTGCTTAACTGTCATGCTTTCTTAGCCAAAGGCACAAAGTATTGAAAGTCTGTAACTGAAGGCATTGGCAGGAGCTTTACTGATTATAATATGTGTGAGAAAGTATCAGACCAAATGCAGTCTTAAAGATAATGAAGCTCATATTGCAAAGAGAATTCAAGGCGACAGTTTCATGGTTGTTTTTTAACTCTTCCATTGTTAAAATCAGTGGTATATAGTCTGTAAACCATAGGGCAATATTAACATGCCATTCTTTGCAACCAAGTTATCCAAGACATGTACTATGTTGGTTAATTTGGAAATATAAACTACCTTATAACACATAACATGCAACGAAATTTCATTTTTTAAATCCCCTACACTTCAAAAAAAATTACTGGAATGGGAAAGCAGCAGATAATTGTTATTTGGATATAAACAAAAATGTAAATGGAAACAGAAGAACCATATAAAATATGGATATTAAATGACTATACAGTTCATATTATTCTGTAAATAATAAATAAAAAATCTGTAAATTTCCATGTTGCACTGAAAACAGTGGATTTAAGGCAAGGTCTGCCCCATAGAAATGTGCATACAATATCCTTGGGGACAGGCAGTTACAAGAATAAATTAGGTCCATTCTGAATCATAGCAGGCAGTTATTAACATATTGGCAAGGGTTCAGGATAATCCACATTGTCACAAACACAACCAAACAACTTGAATTATATTATTAGGTAAAAAAGAAAAGAGAACTGTGTTTGCTCAAATATCATGGCCCAAATACAATTTCATTATTGCTCAGCAAACTTTTGTTTTCTTTGTTTTTATTAAGACATTAATCTGGATGAACCTCTCTTCTTTCTGTGGACATATACACCAGTTCTTCACATTTTCATGTCTGTACTGCCTGTCTTATTATGACACGTTTGTGTGATGCTCAGAATATCACAGTATTCAATGCTTAAAAGACCAGAGTGTGGACACATCCCAGTGTTAAAAGGGTATGGAATAATTGAATCATAGTATGTAACCCTGTGACACCTTCTCCCATTTTTATCTATGGGAGGGGAGGAAAGTAGGTGAGGAGAAAGCCACTGAGGACACATTGGATCCTTTCCCTTTATTTACACTAATAAGTACATTATCTGTTTTAGTACATTAATACATTTAGTGCATATATAGCTTTTGTTACCTGCTATAGTTGCCTCACAGAGATGACGATGTTGCTGTTCCTGTCTTAGAGAATCATGGGCAAATGATTCCAGAGAACATATGCACAGCTGGACTCTGCCTGCTTCTTCATACATGAGGAAGACAGGGGAAACTAGATTATTTTCAGTGAGGAAGCGGTGAGAGCAGTGATGCAATGTTGCTTTTATGTGAATACTACAAAAGAAATTATAGATAGCTGATGAGGTCTCTATTAATGCCTTCAGCTTCAGACTTTACACAGTTTAAAGAGCAGATTCAGCAGAGCTAGAAGGAGATAGTGACTTCATTTTCTTCCATTGTTCTTTTGTTCCATTTTGTTAGTAATGCCAGTTCACAGCTGTGCAATCACAGGCCTAGTTTCAACCCTTTTGACTCAGGTAAGTCATACAAAGAAATACCACTCACTTCTGTCACATCAGTGACCTCACAATCAAAGTAGCCAAAGTAGGCTTATAATCAAACTCAGTGAAAGAAAATACAGACAACATGGCTGGACAAGCCTATACATAAAGTGGTTTGAAATGAACTTGTATCGAAGTAAACAAAATAAATAAGTTGAAATAAGGTGCTCTGTTACATTTTTAATGGATTCTGTTCTGTTTCTAAACTTTACATCAGTTTTTACATTTTCTTTTAACAGGTGGAATTCTCATTAATTATTTTTATTGAGATTAAACTGAATTTCTGAGAGAAAAAGTAGTTCACCAGAAATATTTATACCTAATGGTTATGAAAATTTTTTCCTAGTAGATTTCAAAATATTTTACAATCATCATTAAATACTGAATTACCACAGTGTTCTAAGTTTGAAACTTCATTAGCAGCAGTGGTATAATTCAGCATACATAAACAATAGATCTGGTTCTCATATGCCTTGACCATATGCCTTGATTTTATGAATTGTACAATCCAATAAATATAGAAAGACACTTCACACTAGCTTAATAGTGGATCAGAAGCTGGTGTACAGGGTTGGCAAAGTTCCCCTGAGAAACCAGTCTATTACCAGCTGCTGATTTCTGGATCTGGAAGTAATGTTACAGGTATATAATGCTGATTACTTGGAAGTAATTGATTACAGATTACTTTTTCTTTGCTCAGTACAGCTGTTACCATGCTGGCTACTATGACTAAATACAATGATATTGCACACAATCAAGGCAGGAGTGGTAAAATTGCCAAGGAAAGTAACAGAGAGTAATTAGAGTTGCTTTTTCACTTGAGAAGTGCACAGATAACATCTTAGAACAGCATTTTTAAAAATAATTTCTGTTACTGTTCTTTCTGCTGTCAAAGCTCCTGCAAGTAGTAGTCTGCCTTCTTCATCTCTACTATTCTGCTGTTTTGGAAGGATTGCTGTTATAAAACTGAGTAATTTAGGTACCCTAATAGGGTACAAGCATATCCCATGTATTCATTCTTTTTTGATCTGCCTTAACTTATACAGTCATTTCAGTTCTTTTTATTTCTCAGGACTATCATATTTATCAATCACCCAGGAGTGGGTCTAACCATATTGAAGAAGGGAGATATGTGATATGACACAGTGCAGCTTCTCCCCTCTGAAATGATGTGGAACATGCGACACTCTACACAGCACTGATTAGGGAACCACAGCATCCTGAATCACCTCCACTGATCATTATGTCTTACATATCCCTTCAATATCAACTTTTCTCTCCCTAACATGCATTAGTAGATGTCTGTATAACCATGTGATCTCTGACCTGAGAAAGACTTTTTGTGGAAAATCTTGTGCTAAATGAACAAAACATGGCCTGATCTTAATTTATGTGAATGATCACAGTAAGTTATGAATAAAGATTGTCCTTGCTAACTCCTTGTTCTGATGAAATTGCTCACTGAAAAAGACAAGTCAGACAGCCCAAGGGCATGTCAATTCTATTGATTTTGGCTCACTGATTTCTAAATGCTTAATTTCTACCACCAATAGAAATCTCTTTGCATTGTCAATACTAATTTATCACATAAAGAGAAAAGATAGCAACATAAGATTATTAAGACTGAAAGGAACAGACCAGACTATGTACCTTCTCTCAGCATAAGCTGGGTCTATATTATATATAGACTGAGAGAAGAGTCCACTCAGAGCTTACTTTATATAAAGGCTCAAAGAAGCCTCTTTTCTAATTCTGTTCAACAGCATCAATTCACCAGCCTTCATTCTTATTCCAGAACTGTATCAGAACTGTTTTTGCAAAAGAACCAATAATCCTATGCTGGAAAAGCTATACAGATCAAGAACTCCACCCTCACCCCCACCACCTTGATGTCTATCTGTCTCTTCTGTATCTCCAGCAAAGAACCTGCCTACACTCAGTATATTTACTAGGAGTCTGTAAGAGACTGAATCGTTATCTTGAACCATTTGCCTCAAAGATTGTTAGGTGTGAGGGACTGGGCTGTCATCAAGGAACTGTGAACTGCTTATCTTGAGCCCTTTGTCTCTAAGATGGCCTGTTTAAGCAGGACACCCCTCTGTCCATAAGGACGATTACCAGGCCATTGAGGCATCCAGGGGAGGAAACTGGGCTGGAGCTGATAAGATACTGGTTTCTGGTGTCGATCACGCGAAGGTCCTGTGACAAATGAAACCTGCAGCGCATGACATCATCGAAATATGCCCTATAAAAACCCATAGAGACAAGCTGTGGGAGCCTTTTCTTCCTCACCAAAGAATTGAAGATTGAGGACTGACGGGACGCCGCTGGATCCGTGGTGGTGACCATCCTTGCAACTCCCACCACCGACTGCTTGCCTGAGGACCAACGGGACGCCGCTGGATCCATAGTGGTGACTATCCTTGCAACTCTGTCCCGACTGCTTGCTTAATTTCTACCTTTTCTTCCATTCTATCCTATCGCCACCATTTTCCACTTTTGATACTTTTGATAATAAAAACTCTTTTGACTATATGGCATTTGACCTCGTTTGTGTCTTAATCTTGCTGTTGGGATCATATCGAAACCTTCCCCGACATTGGATCGGGACAGAGTCTAACATAAGGATGTAAATCTGACTCATATCCTATCTGGCTGGTGAAAGGTATACTATATAGTGTATTATACAGCAGTATATTTATACTACTAACTTTGAGCTTAATGTAGAATGTATTTCCAGAATAACTTAGATAACTTTATTAAGTTGATTCTTACATTGAAAAGAAACACAATTTAAGTGCTTATATTTCACTTTAACAAATGAGGCAAAATGAAGTTCTTGCTAATAATGACAGCTAACTTTAGAAAATAAGAAATACAGAAATAAGGATAAAAGCTTTCTGAATATGATGGTTTAGTATTTCTGAAGTGGAGGAAAGGGAGGACTTCATTGTTATTTGTCAGATTTCTAAAAAGCCATCTTAATTAACATACAGTAACTAATGCAGTTTTTCAGTACATTACAAGCTAGCAATGTCCTCTTTCCCTGGTGTTTCATTTATTTCTTTATTTTTGCCAAGTGAATTCTTTTAAAAGACATTTATTTAAAAAGACTCAGGAATTGTGTAAATAAATTCAGCTTTGGCACATGGATAATGTATCCTTTTTAACAAAGAAAGTACTTGAAAAGAAGCCTTTATTGCATCTTACATTTGATGCAGAGGAGGCTTGCTTTTTAAATAGGTTTATTCCTTTTAATATATGCTCATTTAGCTGGACTACACTTTCCTTCAGTGCATTATAAAGCACACATGGTAATAGAAGTTGGCAACACAGCATAAACAAATTTTTCTCAATATTAACTATGAATTGGTGGCAAATTCATGCAGTAAAACTTTTTCTTCTGACTTCATCCTAGATAGTGCTATATAAAGAAATGTGTGAATGTGTTATTTGCTTTGCATTTCATTCTGGTGATAAATTCAGTTGAGGCCTACTATATAGTGTGTTTAAAAAAGAAATGAAATAAATGTCAATAACAATAGTTTACCACAGAATGGAATGATTGCTAGAGAAAAGAGCCATGTGCAGATTGTACAGATAATACAGACAATAACAGGTACAGGGTTTGGATACAGATAACAGTTAATACTTTTGACATTGTTTTCATTAATCACTGAGAGCAAAACCAGTTCCTTGCTGTAGTGAAAGAAATAAAGATAGGTGTTACGCAGTTCATCGTATATAGGAATACAAATTTAGTGAAGGGTAGTCAAAGTTAGTATATGATATTACACCCACACATTAAGATATTGGTTTGGGTTTGTATGGCAGGGTTTTGGTAGTGGGGGAGGGGCCGCAGGGACGGCTCCTGTGAGAAGCTGCTAGAAGCTTCCCTGGCTCCAAGTCAGACCCACCTCTGGCCAAGGCTGAGCCCGTCAGCGTCGGTGGTAGCACCTCTGGGATGTAACATATTTAAGAAGGGGAACCTGCAGTGGGGGAGGAGATTGGAATGTGAGAGGAACCCCTCTGCAGACACCGAGGTCTGTGAGGAAGGCGGGGGAGGAGGTGGGCCGGAGGAGGGGATGCCCCTGCAGCCCGTGGTGAGACGGCAGGCTGTCCCCCCCAGCCCATGGAGGGGAGCGGGGGAGCGGAGGCCCCCCAGGATGGCCGTGACTCCATGGGAAAGCCCACGCTGGAGCAGGCCGTGACTGAAGACAGGCCCGCCGAAAGGACCCACGCCAAGGAAGTTCAGGAAGAACTGCAGCCTGCAGAAAGGACTCACGCTGGAGAAGTTCATGAAGGACTGTCTCCCGTGGGAGGGACCCCACGCTGGAGCAGGGGAAGAGTGTGAGGAGTCCTCCTCCCCCTGAGGAGGAAGAAGCGGCAGAGACAAGGTGTGTGGAGCTGACCCCAACCCCCATCCCCTGTTCCCCTGCGCCGCCGGGGGGAGGAGGGAGAGAGAACCGGGAGTGGAGCTGAGCCGGGAAGGAGGGAGGGGTGGGGGGAAGGCGTTCTGAGGTTTGGGTTTACTTCCTAATATCCTTGTTTTGATTTGATTGGTAGTAAATTAAATTGATTTTGTTTTTTCCCCAAGTTGAGCCTGTCTTTTGCCCATGACCATAAGTGGTGACTGATCCCTCCCTGTCCTTGTGCTGACGCATGAGCTTTTGGTTATATTTTCTCCTCATCCTGGGGCCAGGGGGGAGGAGTGAGCAAGTGGCTGCATGGTGCTTTGTTACTGGCTGGGCTTAAACCAAGACAGATATTATGCATGTAATATTGAGAAGTAATGTCTGTGATTTGCAATACCCGATTTATTAGAGTCAATAGTATCTTTTGAGAAAAGTAATTCAGGAAGGGGAATGAAGCAGCATAACAAGAAATAATAATTTTTTTGAGCTAAAGCAGAGGTCACTAATGATATGGCTAAGGGCCAGTCCAGTGACAGCCAAAATGTGAGAGCCTGGAACAGAAAGGAGATGATAACTTCTCCAACTGGCACTATAGGCACTGTTCTTCCGAACTTTAAAGGCAGAGCTATACATTTTTTTTTTTTTTTCATTTGTGCAAAGATTCTGTTACCTTTAATGGGACTTCCTGACCTGTGAACCTCATGCATTGAGTGTTGCAGCTGATTATATGTATCACTTAGGAAATTAGAGATTGTTGGGATGGGAGTGTTTAGAAAAGTGATAAATCAGTCCTTAAAATCAATCTTTAAACTTAACAGACTGGCATTCATTAGCGACACACTACATGCTTATAGCTCTTACATATTATTTATCATTATCACTACTTAGTCCAAAGAGTCAGTTCATAATAGTCATATCCTATATTAGCTGTGAATATGCAACACTATGCATAGCTAATGGCTACAGCCCTTTATAAATCTTAGCTAGCAAGATAGCCTTCAGAGTTTGTTGATAAGGGAAACTGGAAATGCAGTAGTTGTTGTTTTTTTTCATCTCCCCCCAGCTCCTAAAATTTGATATCTTTTCCTTTTGTAAGACAGTTGAGTTTCCAGAGAATTGCTAACCCTTTGCCTCCCCTCCCTCTAGAGCATGCACTCTGCAACACTGAAGCAGGATTATTTTCCCAGGCCATGGCATGTGCCTTCTCCTGCTGCTCTGCTCTTCTTTGTTCAGTTGCTGCTCCTTTTCTAAGAGCAAAACCTGTCTTCACTCAGCTCTCAAGGCTGTATTTTCTCACTGATCAGTAATTGACCATCAGTGAATTGTTTATCATTTTGAGGCCTCTGCTTTCAACTTGTGCTCATATTTTCAAGGCCTTTGTTGTTATCCCATGATAAAATTGTACATCATAAGAAGAGGCAGCAGATACCAAGCTCTGGTTCACACAGTAAGTTCTCATAACCAGCTGATTATCAAGCCTAATAGGCCATGACTAGGGCCTTGCACAAAAGGTACAGTTAGCATAAGGCCTTTGTCCAGTAGCAAAGAAAGGAAATTCTATTTTTACTGGACCACTAGGTTCAAAAATGCTTATACAATTACAATATATTAGTGTGCTTAATGTTTAAGTTCAAAACAAGCTAGCATTAAAGTCTGCTTAAAGTAATTCTACTTTTACAGATGCTTTAGCTACACACATTTAAACTTTCCAAGTAACATCCATTTACTACTGGTAATGTCCGGGGCAGTTCCTTAGGAAGTATAATGTAAGTTCTTTGTTAGGACACATTTTACAATCAGAAAATCTTTGGATACTGCAATACACAGCTGTGATTCAAAGTGTCTGTTTTGCAGCCATCCAACCTAGCTCATTTTGGCCAGGGAATTCCCTGAGCACTTGAGATTCTTTGTAGTGCTCATGCCTAGAATTGCACTGACGGAGCAGCTAGAGATCTAGGTCCTGCATAAACCACGAGAGTGTTTAAACAATAGTCAGATTAGTCTATTCAAAGGCCTGGTCCATTAGGAGTACAAACGTGGTGTTACATTGGTACAGTCTTGATTGAAATCATGAACTTAATGCCATAACTATTCATATTGCATATGTATTAGCTCAAATATATAGTCTGTTCTGGAATAAACTGAACAATATAGCCTGCTTAATATCTTAGTGCATGGGTGTTTTACTATGATTTCCATGAAATATGAGCAGGAAATGTATCAACTAGTTGTGCTTTAATACTCCTTTGATAAATGGACTATTATATGAAATCATATTATTCACAGGATCTGTTTACATACAGGGTCATGTCGTGTGTTCTAGCTGCAGTCTAAAGTCACTGAACCTCTTATGATACGGAGAATGACTATTCTATTTCTTATGGAAGAAGCTGTTTAGTTGCATCACCACACAGTGCATCCAAACTGAACATTTAATAGGAATCTGTCTAGCAAAAGACTGCATATTATCAAAGGAGACTTTTACTTCCACTACTAGCTTTGACCATAATTTGAAAGAAAGACATGATTCATTCTTCTAAGAATTATGTCAGTATTGTAATTCTTGCTTTTTAAGGGGAAAAAAGAAACAGGGAGAGAAAAACAACAGCAGAACAGTAGAAAGCATTCGAGAAGCAAATGTCATACTGAAATGCAGTACAATAATGAAAGCACTTTGTAAAATGTACCACCACAGGAAATAGGAAATAGCTTTTATGTTTACAGTGTTTATGTATTTCTGCTTGCATCTAGTCTCCAGTAATATATTTCTCTAAAGCCTCAGTTTATATGCCCTGCTTTTTCAACTGGTAACAAACTATATGCTTTCTCAGAATGCTGTCTCACTTATGGAGATTTGACATCTGTAGGAGACCATGTAATAGCAGTCTGAATAGTCTGTTACAAAATATGCTGTCCTTCCATGGAGGGAAAGAATGCATTTCTTTTAGCTGTAGTTTACTAATTCCCATTTATATTCTGCATATACTTTCACAGATTACAGGTATTACTGATTAATACTCAAGGCTGAATAAAGTCCACATATAGCAATAAAAACAAAAAAAAATCTAACATTTTAGATTTTCCTTCTCAGGCTTCAAAGCAATTTGAGATTTCCCTCATGCCTGAGACTGTTCCCTCATGTTGTCATGTGCAACTGATGAACTTTGGAGAGAAATTCAAGACTTGAAATGACATAAAAATGATAACATTAAAATAATTCTCTTAGTAGTTTATTAAGAAACTGAAGTAATGAAACCTGTCTTCTTGAAGATTCATACCTCAGAACTGATCTCTTACTCTGCTCCTTTGAAAACTACTAAATGGTGAGTCCATTCACAGTTTTTCCCTGTGGAGGGGTCTCATGATCAAGCTCACTCCCCTGCTCTGGGTTATTCTGCAGTGTAAACACAACTTAAACTTTTTTATCCTCTAATATGGCCATCTATTTTAAAATAAACATATGATAATCTAATATTGTTGAAACTTCTTGTCCTCTGTC
Source organism: Aquila chrysaetos chrysaetos (assembly GCF_900496995.4). Classification (NCBI taxonomy): domain Eukaryota; kingdom Metazoa; phylum Chordata; class Aves; order Accipitriformes; family Accipitridae; genus Aquila; species Aquila chrysaetos. Next base: position 22,058,367 of record NC_044004.1, read on the forward strand.
CATTAGAACAAAAGTTATTTAACAAGCTGATTAATCATATTACATTCCATAAGAACTATGTCAATATAGATCGAATTCAGTGTAGTTATGACATTTTTGCACCAGCTAAGGGTTTGTCTTGGTCTTCCATAGTATGCTGCATTCCATATTGTGCAAACACACCATGTGATATATACGTATGGTAAGTATTTCAAACTAAAAATGGTGGTTTTGCTAAAGTGTACTCACAAAAACTGGTTACGTGATAGGCTATGCTGATCTAATGTCATACTACCACTGAACAAAGCAGCCTTTTTCTTCATGGTATCCCTCTACCTTTCCTGTTCCCTTATAGCTGCCATTTATGTTGTACTAAGACTGGAGCACAACGGTGCTCTTCCATGAACTAGTTTAAACTAACACCTTTCTCCTCCCTCTCCCCCCAGAATGAATAGCATTCTTCTAAGTCAGTGGGTTACCTAGTAATAATGTAAAGAAGAGAAAGAAAATGCACTGTCAGAACTAGGGCAAGAGGAAGGAAGGAGGGGGAGTAGGGGGCAGGGTAAAAATAGGGAACAAGACCTCTTCTTTGATAGAAGACTGGCTCAACCATCCTTGTCACTTCAACCTCAAGTTGAAAGCTCAAATGCCATCTTTAACTCACTGTATCCTGTTTAACAAAGAAAAAAGATCTGATGACATTGCCATTTAGTGAGTTTTCATTTACAGGTGCACATTAAAATAAGTCTTAACACCTACATAACCTGGTATCCAAAATGACTTGAAACAGACTCATAATTGAAACAGAAGACACTCTTTTGTGCATTCCACTGAACTGGTATGTGGGTATTCTATCAATCATCTGCTACAGTGGTTTGTGTTATGACACAGAAGGTACTATTTGTAAATAACCCAAGTATTTTGGGGCTGTCTCCTTATTAAAGATTAGGCTAAATTTCATATCCAACTTAATGTCTCTGACTATATGGGCATTTTAATTAACAATTACTAAGTAAAGTGAATAAATATTCCTTAGGTCCAGGTTGAAAAATATACTCTCATGCTCTAAGGCCTAGGTTATTTTATAATGAGGAATGACTAAATCCTTCCCTAGTAGCTGCTACTGTTTTCTTTTTCTGTTCAGTTTTTCAGTTTTGTTCTGAAGATGCTAACTTTAGGTGATCAGGATGATCAGTTTCATGAAGCACTTTCTATGTGAAGAGAAACTAAGTAGATTCCATACATGATGAAAAGAGCTGGCTGAAATGAAATATCATCCGAAAAATCTTGAATGTATGGAGAGGAAGTATCATTTGTAAAACCATGAATGAATGCAGACAGTTTAGATTAACTTTAATCTGAACAAGTATTATTCTCTTTATATTCTTCTCTGGGAAAATTTATGATGAAAAAGTAGGGTTGCACTGATACATTTCAGTCTATGTTTATATACATAATCATGTATGGTTTTTGATTAAAACACTGAAGCTAATAAATCTGTTTTCTGGATTGCTAGAAAGGCAAACTGTAGCTATACCAAAAGTAACTAGAAATGAAGAATTAGAAATATATTCAGGTATTCCTATGACCCAACCGTGAGACCATTTTTTCCCCAGTTTCTTTTGACTAGCACATCTGAAACAAATATATTGATTTTTTTTTATTATTTTTTTTGATTTTTTTTCCTTACTTCAGAAAAAAAAAAAAAATAAACAAATTCCAAATCTTCCAGTCAAACACTTTGTTTTGGAAGAGATAAGCATTTGCTATGACAGAATTTGCCACTTGTCATTGTCCCACCATCTTCACATTTAGAGGTATTCTGGTGATTTGAAGAATGGGTAACATTTTGTACTTTCACAATGAGGTCACTACAGTATATACTCCTCAACATTTTTTTAAAATATAATTTTACTGGAGTAATCCAAAGTATTTCAGTTGTAAAGCAGTTAAAATACCTCATATCATCTCATGAACCTGTGGTTTAGTGATCAATTGGTAAGCTCTTGATTAGCAGCTATTGAAGTTTTTAAAAGTCTATCCCTTCCCAGAAGTCTTTGACTGGCTTTCCAGGTCCTTGAAGACAAATGAGAATCTCAGACTAATCAAAAGCAATAAATCATTGGGCTTTCTGCTGATTGGGAATCATGTCTACTACTTTTCAGGTTGGTTGTCAGCTAATATCCTACTGAAACATCTAATGTCTCTCAAGGGGCTTTCTATAAAAAGTGTTGAAGAAAATAATTGGTCTGCTGAGGAAAAAAAAAGAAAAGAAATTGATGGTAAGAAATCAGTAGGAGAGTTGTATTTTAGGCTTACATGTATCTATGCCCAAATTAGAATAATTTTACTTTGTTTGCTAATATAATTAATTGAATTATAGCTACTAATTGAAATGAAAATTATTTATTTTACATTAAAACAGATTTCAGGCTTTTATATGACCAGATACTATGTAATCTACTGAAGTGAATGCAAGTTAAAGCCCCAGACGTAACCATATTCCAGTATTTAAATATGTATGAAGATTAGGTGCAGCTTTTAAGGATTTCCTGGTATTACTTAAATTCCAGACAGTGTCTGGCTGCTGAGTTTTTCACATACAATAAACCTATCGTATTGATAGACAAACAAAAGTAATGTGTTACAAAACAGGTGTTAATATTTAGCAGAAGATATGGATGAGGTAGATATGCTTTGCTGTTAATGAATAATGTATTATTAAATGATGGTTTTCAAATGTCTATTATTTGAAATTTGAGAAGGAATTTTTTAGATGTAAAAGTGAATCTTTGGAAAGCAGCTGATTAATAGTTCAGGTTTCTATAAGGAACATGAATATAAATAATATGCATTAATTATTTTTACATATTGAAAAGTATAGAGGATTCAGTTTTCATAGCCTATCTATTTAGGTCTGTACTGCTCAGATGCTGAATCCTGCATCATATAATACAGTTTAAAATGCATAGACCTATGACCTTCTCCCAGTCACCTCTCTCTTAAACAGAGCGGTGTTCATCTCTGGCTGGCTGTGATATTGATCTGAAAGGAAGGAGGTGGCACATAATATTCTAAAAGAAAGGTGTAATTTGCAGGTTGAAAACATTTTTGATACAGACAAGGCCAGATAACTTTATATTAAAAAAATTAATGAGGGTGAAGATTAGTAGGAAAAATAAGTACAGAATATTTTAAAGTTTTATTTTAGCTGTTACATAGACATAGTTTAGCTATTACACAATTAAAATCTGAGAGCTGCATTGGCATCCATGGCCCTCTTGTCTTGATCTTTCACCCCACTTCTGCAACACCACTCACTTTATACTAACTGTCCCTAAGTTAAAAGAATATGAACTGAAATACAAAACATGCAATAAGCAAATGGACATACTGCAACATCCAGTGAACATCAGGAGGGAAATTATAAGCTTACATCACATATTTGTTTTTCTTCAAAAGCAAAAATCTTCAGAGTCATTCTCATAACTCTAAATTATCTTTGAGAATCTACACCAGACTTGTTCACAACAAGTTGCTATAAAGTTTAAGTTTTCACTGGTTAAAATTTTTCTACAGCTGCTTCACAGAATTTTATTCTATGGCATACTTTAATTCATAACTTTGTTTTTCTGAGGTGAAAATATGGAATATTCTATGGGAAAGAACAAATTTGCAAAAATACTTGGAAAAAAAGAAGACCTCTACCTTAAGAAGTTTTATAGAAAACTAGTTAAATGTCTAATCATATTAATCTTGTCAGTACTTTCTTTTTCTTTCATTTGTTATTGTTTTATTATTACTATGTTGATTATTATGATTATTTCTTATGATGGGTGTGATTTAAAAAAAAAAAAAAGTTTTGTTTGTTTGCTGCATTCAGTATTCTACCTGAAAGGAAGTTGTAGTGAGGTGGGTGCTGGTCTCTTGTGTCAGGTGGCTGGAGATAGGAAGAGAGGAAATGTCCTCAAGTCGCACCAGGGCAGGTCTAGATTGGATATTAGGAAAAATTTCTTTACTGAAAGGGTTGTCAGACATTGGAACAGGCTGCCCAGGGAAGTGGTTGAGTCACCGTCCCTGGAGGTATTCAAAAAGTGTGTAGATAAGGCACTCCAGAACATGGTTTAGTGGGCATGGTTGATGGTTGGACTGGATGATCTTGAAGGTCTTTTCCAACCTAAATGATTCTATGATTCTATGATTCTATTTTCAGGTCTCTCCTGACTTCAAAAATTTGATAGACTACTGTTTTTCTTTCTAATTGTAGGTGGGCATGGTCACAAGCGTTTTGTCTCCATTCTGTCTCTTGTACCATTTTGTATTCTCAGTAAGAAAAATAGTTTACCCTTCTTTGACCTGTTAGCATCAAAGACTTTATATCTCCTAACAAGTTATAAGGTATCTTAAGGTTGGCTGCTAGGTATGTTGGCATTTTTAAACTGCATGTGACCCTGTTAATGCATGTTCTACCTATGAGATTAAATTGTTTGTCTCCTAGTTACATTTTGTGGTTCCATGTATCTGTTCATTTGTTTATTTAGATTTTTTTAAAGACCTGTACCGTTTCAGAGGACTTATTCAGGGTTATAATAAAATAGGCAAAAAGGCCTTGAAGTTCTAAACAAGTTTTTGTCTTTACAGAGAAAGCATTTCTTTCATCTCAATTTGTTCAGTTAATAGCAGGCAGTGGTCACAAAGGACCACTGAAAACCAGGAAAACTTTTTCCAATATAAGAATAGAAAGAAGGTGTTATAAGAAGAGATCCAAAAGGATAGGAAAATGATACACATTTTAATAAATTTGCTAACCTACATGTGCTCCCTTTATTATAAATCAAGTAATTTTCACTGAAAAACAAGTTTAGTTATCTTTTCCTAATGTGTCTGAAACATTGTATTTTATTTATTAAACTGCTTTTTTTGCCTATTTATAGTTAAATTCTAATTTTCTTTTTAATGAAAGTGTCAAAAATAATGAGTAAAAGTGAACCATCATTTAGGTATAATCGAGATCTTAATTCCTTACTTGCAAACAAAGTAGAAGTTCAGAAGGATCTGCATAAATGCATATTAAGTTACATAGTTGCTTAAAAAAAAACAAATATAGAGCATAAATTTGGTAACACTTGTGTTAGCTAGTAATAAACAGCATTTCTTTGGGAAATACCTAAATTTCAAAGCAAAACATTAAAATTTATTCTTTAAATCAAGATTCACTGCTTCTTTACTCAAGTCAATCCACTCCACAATGACAGACCTCCAGAGAAATAAAAAAAATCCTTCCCAATAAGCTGTTGCAACCCGTAGCTTTAGGATCAGAAGTAAGTTCCATGAATTTCTATTTATAAACAAATAAAACTTCAGTAAAGCTTTCTGTTGAGAACTTGTATTAAGGGACAAAGGAGGAAAGAAAATGCCTTTGTAGTTGTTTTGTTTCCTTTTTTTATTACCCTGAGCAGATATTTTAGTGACAATGGCCACAGGTGGAATTGTAAAGATTTCTAGGACATGGCCTGCCTCACCTGACACACACAATTCATCTCCCCAAAATTGCAATCAGAAACAGATTTCATGGCTGTAAATCTGCACATTTTCCTTGAGAATACCAGTAGCAACATTAAAAATATAGTGAGTTACACTGAAGTCACTACACATTTATTTGGATCAACATTTATAAATTCAAGGATTTAGCAAGAAAAAGGAAAAAAATTAGAACTTAAAGGATATCTGATTCTTATTCCATTCTTACTTAAAATATAGGATAGAGAAAACTATTGTACCATAGAAGCAATAGATTATTTAAAAACATATCAAATTAAGTACATTGTTAAATACTCTGCAGCAGCTGTGGAGTACTTTACCATATGAAAGTATTAAGACAAAAAAATAAGTTAAAGGTATTAAGTTTCTTCACAACATAACAGGTCACAAATAATATTTGTATATACATGGTAGACAAAATATCGTAACCTTGCTGGAAGGTTGTGATTTCAAACGGTAGAAAAATTTTATGGGAAGCAATCATCCCAGAACTTTGTAACATACAAGATAATGTTTAGTGGAATTGAAGACTTTTTTAAAACATTATGTACAGAATGCTATCAGAGACAAGCTTAAACTAGGTGTAGTTAGAGATTATACATCAATTTCTTACGTGTACATGTCCTTCTACCAAGTATATTAAAAGAAAGCCATAACACACACACATACACACACACACACACACAAATGCTGTCCACAATAACTGACTTTTAAACTTTTTCACAGTCTTATTTTTTGTCGTTTAAAACCATGGTCATAAAGCAAACCACTTACAATTTTTCAAGAGGCAAAAAAAAAAAAAGAAAACATTTAACTGATGTACTTTGCTAAAAAAAAAAACAAAAAACCCAACAAAACACTTTCACAATCACACTCATTCAGCTTTGAGAAAGTCCACTTACTTAGTTTTTTTTAATCATGAGTGAACAGCCCTGTTAAAAGTATTTCTGCTAGAAATGAAAATGAGAAAAAATATATGTTCACACTGCTAGTCTGTAAATGTCTGGCATATGAAAATCTAAAACACTGAATCTCCTGCTAAGACTGAGGAAAGCATTTCAAATGTCAGCATGCTACAGTACAAGCTGATGAACTATTATTAGACAAGAAACACCCGTGATGCCTAAATGTACCTAATAAATGTAGTTCTCATGCTACAGTGCTTATGTATATAAATCAGATATATTCAAAGTGACTGAATTTTATTACAACTAGACATTTTGACACTATGGACAAGGAGACACTATTCTTTTTTCTACATATAATGTATGTAAATTCATGAGAAGCTGAAATAAACTTTAAAAAAAAAGAAAGCAAGGAAAAAAACTTCAAGAGATTAATTTAGACAGGTCTATTTTAAGGTAGGATCAATTGTAGGTATAATATATTACAAGGACTGTTATGCACTGCACTTATTTTCTTCTGTTAAAAGGAATTCAAGATGAGATGAAATTGCAAATGCTAAGTCCTGTCTTATTACACCTGAAGATAATAGCAACAGCTTCAAAGTCATATGCACAGTAATATGTCTGATCTGTAAGGATTAAAATGGTTGGATAAATTAAGTGATGATACAAACCTCTATATGCCACAAAACTTACACATCCACTTATGGTCATACCTTTACAATTTTTGGAAGATAGAAGTTAAGAGAAAAAGAGACTTGTCACCTCAGTGCAAAGAATAAAGTTTACCTTGTGCAAAAGGGTACTGCAAGTACTTTTCTTTTTTCATTCTCAAGATGGAGAAAAGAGAAGATCAAATGTTGAGTAGGGAAATGATAGGAGCACATGGGAAATATTAACTTGCTGAATTCCTTTTTGAACTGTTCTGGATCTTTGAATATCGCCTCACATGCCTGTTTATAATTGCTTAATTTAGAGAATGCTTTTATTATTAAGGAGTAACTACTCAATGTATATGACGTATCTGAAAGATGATAGAAGCTAAACGTTACTTGCAAAAACATCATATCAGTCATATAGCTTCATAAAACTCATGCTAAGCATCTTAACGTTGGGAAGATTATCTCAAACTCAAAGCTTTCTGAGCTTCATTCATCCCTAATTACAGGATGAATATTTTGCATCATCTGGTTTAGACAGGTTCTGTAGCACGTTTCACTTCAGTAACACAGTAAAAAAGAGGGAAGTACTGAAGTTAATTTATAGGAAATCATTTTTTCTAAAGAATAACATAGTTAAGCAAAATAAAACAAGAACTGCTCATCATTTAAATAATTTAATCTACTTATTTGCAACTGTCTTAAATCTGAGCCACAGCATATACCTGTTTGCAAAGACAGTCAGCTGACAGTACTCATAAAATCATAGCAACTATGGACTGTGCAATGTAAATGAAAGCTCCTATTCACTGAGACCCCAGAAGAATCATGAAGTCTTGCCTTACATTGCCATATCCTGCTGCTAGTGCATGTTTGGAATTGTCATCTACACTTCTGAGAGATCCTCATAGACAGCGTGGTCAGCAGTGTTCATATTACTCACAAAGACAATTTGTGTCTCTTCATCCTACCAATTCCTTGATAAACCTGAACCTGAGAAACGTCACAAACAAGCAAGAAAAATAAAAGAAATATTTTGAGAATTTTGTATTCCACTCTATACAGACACAGTAAATGTTTTTAAACTGCACTCAAATCTCTGGCTTTGAAGGATTAAATGTTGGCCTTTTTTAATAAATAAGTATTGGAAAATCCTACTACTTCTTTATATATAGGAATATAGGAGCATATAATGGGGAAAGAACGGCTTGGAATACTGAGTTGAATTTCTTTGTCTCTTTTCATCTCATTCATGCAAGCTCTAGTTTAACACTGCTTAAGGATATACTCCCCCCCCCCCCCCCCCCAAAAGATATTGTGAAGCACAGTATAATACACTGAAAGTAGGTTGTGGATTATTTTCTTCCCTTTCTCAAAGACTTCTTCTGCTGTGTTGCCCCATACGATGACGTCATCAATGTATTGCAGGTGTTCTGGAGTTTCACCTTTTTCCAGTGCAGTCTGGATTAGTCCATGGCAAATGGTGGGGCTGTGTTTCCACCCCTGGCACAATCGATTCCAAGTGTGCTGGACACCCCTCCAAGTGAAAGCAAACTGTGGCCTGCACTCTGCTGCCAAAGGAATGGAGAAAAACGCATTAGCAATGTCAATTGTGGCATACCACTTGGCTGCCTTTGACTCTAGTTCGTATTGAAGTTCTAGCATATCTGAAACGGCAGCACTCAGCGGTGGCATAACTTCATTCAGGCCACGATAGTCAACTGTTAGTCTCCACTCCCCATTAGACTTTCACACTGGCCATAGGGGACTATTAAAGGGTGAGTGAGTTTTGCTGATCACTCCTTGGCTCTCCAGTTGGCGAATCAACTTGTGGATGTGAATCAGAGAGTCTCGGTTGGTGCGATATTGCTGCCGGTGCACCGTCGTGGTAGCAATTGGCACTTGCTGTTCTTCAACCCTTAGCAACCCCACAATCGAAGGGTCTTGAGAGAGACCAGGCAGGGTAGACAGCTGTTCAGTGCCCTCCGTCTCCAAGGCAGCTATACCAAAAGCCCATCGATACCCCTTCGGGTCCTTAAAATACCCTCTCCTGAGATAGTCTATGCCAAGGATACACGGAGACTCTGGACCAGTCACAATGGGGTGTTTCTGCCATTCATTCCCAGTTAGGCTTACTTCAGCTTCCAATACAGTTAACTCTTGGGATCCCCTTGTCACACCAGAAATACAAATGGGTTCTGCCCCTTTATAACTTGATGGCATTAGAGTGCACTGTGCGCCGGTGTCTACTAGAGCCTTATACTCCTGTGGGTGTAACGTGCCAGGCCATCGAATCCACACTGTCCGGTAGACTCGGTTATCCCTTTCCTCCACCTGGCTGAAGGCAGGGCCCCTCTAATTCTGGTCAGAGTATCCAGTATTCACTTCTCGTAAAATTGGCTCAGAAGTCCCTTCAAGAGGATCAGAAATAAGATCAGCCCTTCTACTCTGTTTGGAAACTGGAGCGGCACTTTTCCTGGTAGAATCCCCTTTTGTGGTGTTTTTTTCGTTGCAGCTCACGTACCCATGCATTTAGGACCGAGGTCGGTTTTCCATCCCATTTCCTCAGGTCCTCTCCATGATCACATAGGTAAAAACCACAGGGCACCTCGTGGTGTGTACCTTCTATATTCTCTCTCTTGGGCAGAGGAGCGCTCACTCCTAATAGCTGAGACATTGGTCCTTACAGGTGGGCAATAGGACATATCCTCTTTGAATTGCTGGAAATCCTCGGACAGCTTCTCCACAGCTGAAATGCAGGCTTGTAGGGAGGAGGAGAGATTTTCTTCGTATTGACGGAGTTGGCGAGCCACTTCATCCACTGTCGGTGCCTCTTCGTCTTTCCAGGTCATTATTGCCAGTGAGTTGGCATAGGATGATAGTGCGCTCTGTACAAACTTCCGCCACATGGATCCTGTGCATTGGACTTCATCTGGATCTTTGGGTAATTGTGGGTTGTCCGGGTCATGATGAATCATCTCTAGCACAGCTAATTCCCTCAGATATTGGATACCTCTTTCCATGGTTGTCCACTTGCTTGATTGACATATAACATCTTCCTTAAAGGTGTACCTTTCCTTCACACTTGACAGGAGTCGCCTCCAGAGGCTGATGGCTTGTGTCCCTTTTCCAATTGCCTTCTCAATGCCACCTTCCCTGGCAAGCGATCCCAGCTGCTTGGCTTCCTTACCTTCTAAGTCCAAGCTATTAGCCCCATTGTCCCAGCATCGGAGGAGCCAGGTGATAATATGCTCACCTATATGGCGGCCAAAATCTTTTCACATATCCCGCAGCTCACTCAAGGATAGGGACCGGGTTATTACCTCTGGTTCTGCCTCTTCCTCCTGTTCCTGTGATGACCCTGGTTCACCCTTCATCCTTCGCTAAGCGAGCTGATTTTTTTGTATATTTCTTTTTCTGTACGGGGGCAACTGATACTGGTGCAGGTTGGTCCTCTGGTTCAGTTGCAGTATCGCTCGCTGGGTTTTGGATAACCGCAGCGTCTGTCGCCAAGGTTTGGGTAGCAGCAGTGCTCGTTGCCGGGGCTGGAGGGTCCGCAGTGCCCATTGCCAAGGTTTGGGTAGCTGCTGTGCTCGTTGCTGCGGCTGGAGGGGCTGCAGTGCCTGTTGCTGAGGTTTGGGTAGCCACAGTTCTCGTTGCCGGGGCTGGAGGGGTCACGGTGCCCATTGCCGAGGTTTGGGTGACCGCAGTGCTCATCGTTTTGTTGTTAGGTCCAGAGACCTTCTCTTCCCCTTGAGGGTACTGAGTGGTGTCGAACAGGGCTCGATAGGCATGGGCCAGGGCCCCAGCACGTTGCAGTGATTTGTATCTCTCTGGAGCTGCCGGGGTGACAGCATACCTTTTCCAAATATTTTACTAGTTCTTCCGGATTCTGCACTTGTTCAGGGGTGAATTTCCAAAACATTGGAAGTGCCCACTTTTCTAGGTACTTGCCCATACTACCCCACACACCCTGCCACTCATAATTATCCAGCCTCGGGGCAGATCTCTGGGTGATCTTCTTAAATAGTTGTTTAACCTTAAACAAGAGCTGAACCACATTCAGGAGCATGTTAATTCCTAGCAGTAGGGCTAGGACCGTGCTGGTCTCAACATCCCAAGAGTATTCAAATTTTTCAAAATTCTTAAACACCATTGTAACTGGACTGAAGGAGAAAGGAGAGGGGAAGAAAGGTACCCTACCCATAGACTGGTTTTCCAAGGAGGAAAGGTAAATGGTGTAATTATTAATAGTTTCCCACAGATGGCTCCTGCAGTATAAAGGTGACAATGCTGAGTGCAAATACCGGATTAATCCCACAACCAATGACTTTATCATACCACAAACCAGTGTTATACAATACATCAAAGCGAAAACCTTAATCCACCTCCCACGGATGATAAGCAGCAGAAGAGGGACTACATACAGCAAGCGAGGTAATACATAACAGAACTTTAAAAACCAGAGTAACAACTCTAAGAACACATAAATCAACATAATGGCCAGTGACTATTAGACCAATATAATGAATACTTATAACAAATTTGTTTTAACAAGCTCTGGTCAGGTTTGTCGTTATCTCAACCCTTCGGGCCCCACATTAGGCGCCAAAATTGGACTGTCATGGTTTAACCCTAGCCAGCAACTAAGCATCACACAGCCGCTCACTCACTCCCCCCCCAGCCAGTGGGATGGGGGAGAAAATCGGGAAAAAGAAGCAAAACCCATGGGTTGAGATAAGATCGGTTTAATAGAACAGAAAAGAAGAAACTAATAATGATAATGATAACACTAATAAAATGACAACAGCAATAATGAAAGGATTGGAATGTACAAATGATGCGCAGTGCAATTGCTCACCACCTGCTGACCGACACCCAGCTAGTCCCTGAGTGGCAGCTCCCCGCCCCCACTTCCCAGTTCCTATACTAGATGGGACGTCACATGGTATGGAATACCCCGTTGGCCAGTTTGGGTCAGCTGCCCTGGCTGTGTCCCCTCCCAACTTCTTGTGCCCCTCCAGCTTTCTCGCTGGCTGGGCATAAGAAGCTGAAAAATCCTTGACTTTAGACTAAACACTACTTAGCAACAACTGAAAACATCAGTGTTATCAACATTCTTCACATACTGAACTCAAAACATAGCACTGTACCAGCCACTAGGAAAACAGTTAACTCTATCCCAGCTGAAACTAGGACAATTTGTTTGTTTTATTTTCCTCCTCTTCTCTATTCTCCTTCACCTCTTTCTAACTGTAATCTATCCCTATCTATCTGAATGAATTTTAGACTAAAAAAAGAAGTCAAATATTATTTATGTGATAAATCTTAGAATTTTCTATTGGAAACATCAGGAAAAAACCCTTCTCTGAGAAAAATATCACTGAGAAGCAGTAAATTCAATCCATTGCTTCCAGTTGTAGGAGAGGTTAACATTTCTGAGGAAAAGTTTTTAATGTATCAGTTTGAAAGATGCCTGACAATCAAGCAGCTAAGATCATCAAGTATTCATGACCCAGAATTGTATGGTCTTAACTGAAGATCATAGTTACATATAGTAGTCATTTATTTACATGTATATAAGTAGCTATATTTAGATTGCTAGATTACTTGCATCTAAGGATTGGTCATGTAACACAAACCTGTATTCTTCCACCTTTGGCTTTCTTAATTCAAGAAACCCATTTGAGTATGATTTTTTATTTCAGAATTCTTTGTCCTGCTTTGTTGTTTTTGTTTCAGCTACAGAAATGTGTTCCTTGCTTTGTTTTGCTCTCTGAGTTATGTCTTTCAAAGACACGCTGCATATGCTTCACTGACATTTCTATTGCAGTAATGTCATCAGCAACCTTGTGTCATAATCTTTTTAAGGAAGTTTGGTATTCTAATATGATTTCTCTTTATCTAGCTGCTACCAGAACCTACGTCTTCCACCCTCCTCAAGACCAATTATCCAGTGCTTAAGAGGAGAGGACTTTCAATAGCTCAGAGTGTGCGATTACTAAAAAATACACTTTGTAATCCTTAAGCATGTGTTTGTTCATGTGTGTATTTTTGTATGTGTATTGTTTATTTAAAGTATGTGTATTTTTCTTTTCAAAAGTTAAAACAATCTAGTTTTAGAGAGCTAAAGATTAATCACAAGATAATAATCAAGATTTTGAGTGACTGATGATCCAGTTTTCAGAGGTTCCTTCATTTGTAGAAATGTGATTACTTTACGAAAACACAACCAGCTAAAACACAAAAACAGTATTTCAATATATGTTTTTTAAATAATAAAATACTACAATGAAGACAATGATTACTTCAAAATTAATGAAAATTTAAATCAATATAATAACATCACTAAGCTAGTCTCATTTAAGTATTAGATCAAGATATTAGTAATATTAACCAGAGAGCTAGGAAATTCTTAGGACATGTTTTACCAAATTGCAATCACTTTTGCTGTAAAACCCAACTAAATATTTTTGCTGTTGTTGATTTTCTCTAAGCCAATCAAATACAGTTACACTTCTCACCACAAAGAGTGGTGAGAGCAAATTATTAGCTAATGCCCTTGTCTTAACTGCAATACCAATTATAAAGATTCACCTGGAGATTTAAAATTCTATTTCCATTTATAGTATAGACTTCCACAGAACTCTCTTGTTGTGTACAAATTTGGTACAGGTTAGTTACACTGCAAATCTAACTAAGACATTATACGTGAGCGTCTTCAGACTCAGATTTTCGAAGACAAACTCAGGGCACATTGAAGAAAAAGATTAAGAAATGGTATTTTATTATTGCATGAAAATACTTATAGGAAAAAAAAATTGGAAATCTTTGTGAAACCCATATCTATACATATATAGATAGACAGATTTAGAAATTCACATTGGATTTTACTGTTGGTGGATAAATTAGTATTTTCCTATACACAACTGCCAATTTATAAAACAATATATAATTTATTAAACAATTTCAACAGTTTCACATACAATTTAACCCACTGTTAAGCATTTGGTCTCAAAGCTTTTGGTTTTATCCTGTACGTATATATTAAAATCCACTTCAAATTTTAATTTGTGTGAGTACTGAACAAACTTTTATGAAAGCACATGAATTTTCTTTTTTTTTAAACAAACAAAAAATATTTTTTTTTGCCAGGGGACTCAGAGAAGCAGACTATCAAATTATAACTTCTTAGTAAGTTCTTAGTATTATAGCTAGTAAGGGGCAGAAAAGTTTGCATGTTCCTCTGGAATATATCAGCAGCAAAAGACTAACTAGCATTTTTCTTTTGGGAATGTCCTGGTTCCAAGCACCTTCATAAAACACCTAAATGCATGGATGCAGTAAAAGAATGATTATTTCCTGGTCATCAACCACTTACATCCTGTTATGTGTCATGAATAAAATATGACTGTCAAATAAATATCCATCATGCTCCCTAATGTTCACTCACTGAGAGTAGCAGCAAGTTATAAGACTGATCAGTAGCTAAAGGATTAAAAGTCCAGTTTAAAGTGAATGGGGAAGTTTTCATGTCATAGATGGATTTGGATGAAAATGACTGGGTTTGCTTTAGATTTCAGATTCAAATCAACCAAATATCTCCTAGCAAAATTTTGTTGCAATTAATTGCAGGGTAAAGACATTGTGATCCCAAAAACTTAGTTGCTTTTAGCCAATAAGTGATATTACCTTTCTTTAAAAATCCTGTTCATAATGAAGGCAGCAGTATATATGTGTTTATGTATATGCTAATAAATATATATATAGTGGTACTTATGATACTCAGGAAAAGTGTTTTAAGCTGACTTTGAAGAACTTGCATCTAAGTGACGGCACAAATTTGGAGTGCATGTGGACTTTACAGCAATGCTCTCCACCCAATTCCTCATCCTGATTATCAAAACAAATTACTTGCAGATTTATTTAAAAGATCTCATGGATATTATTTCCAGCTTTTCTATTGGTCTGTAGAGTTCTTTAATAGAGATAATGTAATCATAATAATATGTAAACTCAGTGCTTAAGGCATCTATGATTTGTGCTTCAGTTAACAATCACATCTTTGTTAAGGTCCATTAGATGCTTTTCCCCTCTATTACGACCCAAAGAAAATAGATTTTGGATCATAAAAAAATACACAGTTAAATTTGTGCCACCCTGTAAACTATTGAGGAAAAGTAATCAGGCACCAACTTGCTTTATTATATCTTTCTTCTCACAGAGTCCTTAATATTCATGATATACTCATTGTCCTTAAATCTATGGTTGGACTTGATGATCTTAAAGGTCTTTTCCAACCTAAATGATTCTATGATTCTATTTAGCTGTTGCTCTTGTAATCGAGAGATATCCTGCTCAGCTAGAGCTGTTGCAAGCAGCCAGCTGGGTGGAAACATAAAATGTTCTTCATGTTGTGGCTGACACATTTTCAAGCCTATTGATTCATTTATCTGATCTAATATTAGTTTAGATATTCAAGGCTTCTTAGACAAGCAGGAGGGCTACAACTAATTTTAGTAAGAACTGAGTTTTGATTTAATGAGTCAAATTAATCTCTGGGAGTAACTCAACTGAAATTAATCAAGCCATCAGTGAGAAGGTATCTCTTCAGTGTATATTTGGAAGTCCTGATTTAGAGAATAAAGTGAGCTTTACAGAGGAATATGAAAATACTTTACCAAAACAAACTGTCCTGTGATCAACACTGCTAGCATATATCATACAAGAAGGGCATTTTTGGTTAAGCCTTCATGGCACAAAGCAAGGCTTCAGAAAGATATCCTCCCTATCTCAGGATAAGCAAGCCAGCATACGAGTGTGAAAGCATAGTGTGATAGACAGAATATTATACAAACATGGAAATATTGCTACTTACAATCAGCATATCTGGCACGGCACAGCATTGAGCAGGGTGAACATGCTGTTGATAAACTAACATGATGAATTTTAGTTCCTATTCTTAACTTACTCATGGTCAGATATATTCTGACTTGAACAGTTTCATCCAATTAATTTTCAGAGACATAACTTCATATTAAAATAAGAACATGTAATTCCACTAAATATGATGCAGTGGATCGTGATTTCTGCACTGAAAGGAAATCCTATCTTCTTTCTTGTTTTTTTCTAAGCTCTCTTGTAGATATAGATGGTAGGTATTTTTAATTGTACAATCTAATCTTAGAATGAACTGTTAAAACCAGTTTTGTCCTTTGTATGCAAGAATGCAGGATGTCTGAATCTGCTACCCTAATACAATGTGCAGAGTTCAATATACATTTTTCAGATCAGTTCACAAAAGAAGAATTGTGCAGGGGTACTAAAATCATTCTGAACTTTTAATAGTATCCTTTTGAGGAAGTGAATTTTAAAAGAAAAATTCAGTCATGAAAGCTAGCATAATTCTATAGAAACAACTAATATGCATATAATACTGCCCTCAGCATTTACTTTTTTTTTTTTTTTTTGCTAAGGTGCACATGGATTCACAGTAGCTATACTTGGGGCTCTATAATGACTAATGCTGCCCTTAAAAGAAATGTATATCCATACATTTTATAGTTCAATAACTCTTTATTGCAGGGTGACAGAGGGATAGAACAAGCAACATAACACACACCCCCTAACTACTAACTCAGTGCTATTGACATTAGCTTTTTTTAATAGCAGTACTTCTTCAGAGGCTTTATTTATGGCCTCATTTAATGGCTACAAAACTCAAGACATCTCTTACTCCACAGTGTTCCCATCACTCAAGTCACCTGTGCATGTACTCTAATGCACTTTACCTCTGTGAACCGATGCTGTCTGATGTCACTTTTAGCTGTATGACATGCTAAGCTTTATCACATTGCACTTCCCTTTTTAATTTGAACTTGAGTAAATTTTATTTTTCACAGAATACAATCAAAATGGAATCACCAGTTCTTCAGAATATGATCAATTTTCAAGTGAACAAAGGGTTCCTAAATCACCCCAAACACCATATGATTAGGCCATACTGTACTTCACTTGCAAATATCTGCTCTGCTGTTAGGATGAAACAAAGTCAGAACGCAGACCTCAGTAACGAAGCTAAATCTGTAATAACTGATTGCTAGGCAGCTTTCACCCAAACCTGATTTTCTTAAAAGCTGCTAGGCAATTTTTATATTTCAGGGCAATCCCCAATAAATACCACTTGACTTTTCAACACTATTTAGAGCAGAAATAGGCTAATTGGCTTCACTTCCATACCTCCAAAAAGGAGAGTAACAATAACTTCTAGAGGTAATGAGAATTTTTATAAGCATATCTGTTAGTATGCATGCAGTACTTAATTACTAAAAAGCACCACAAGACAGCGTAAACAATTATACTGTTTACAACCCTCTGCTCCTTCATGGCTCACGCACACACACACGATTCCGTATAAATAAGGGAAACAGTCTTAGCTTATTTCACTCCTTCATCTGAAGTCTCATAATAAGTAAGTGTTGAACAAAGTAGCAGCAAAAAACATTTGACTTGTGTGGAAAATATTTATCATTCACACAAAGTAGTCAAAATACAGCTTTGTTATCATTTGTTGGCTTGTTTCATAATCTGTCTCTACCACCAGCCATATAAATTTAATAAGAGAGTAAGTAAAGCAAACATTCATGAATTACAGTGTAGTTTCATGTGGTATTTAGGAGCTGTCCCAGTTATATTCATCAAAACACAGATCTTGACAGTCGCAGTGAAGTCACCCCATAAGAGCTATTCCTTACAAGTGCAGACCTATCACATTTTTTTTATACCATATGGCAAGTCAATATTAAATCCCAGGGGAAAGCAGCTCTTAAAGCGTTCCTTTCCCTATGCTCACCCCATTTCAACTCATATTTCAGTAACTTCTTTGGTAGGTTCCTTCTTAGTTCTTCAGTCTAGTAGTTTAAATCCTTTTAGCAAATTATTTGAAAATTACTGTCTGGTCAGTAGAAACTTTTAAATGTCAAGCCTCCCACACCATCATCATCTAGATATACTTTAAAATATTTCTTTTCATAGAAATGTCTTGTTTCAAAAAAGCTAGGCTTTTTGCAGCTATAAAAAAGATTTGTAAAGGCAAAAAAGGCAGACTCCTCTAAAAGTTACTGTATATCAAAAAAAGATGCATCTGTGGTGCTGTTTTACATATCAATACAGATCACTGCAGAATAGAAAACACCTCATTTTCTGTATGCTCACAGAATGAATTAAGCTGATTGCATTTTACACACTACTTAAGTTTTAATTATTTGTGATCTTGCTGGGCTAATCTAACTGGGTTTAGAAAAAAAAATATATATAGTAACCATCATCCTCACGCTTTAATGATGATTCTATAACAGTAGATTTATTCATGGGGTCAATTGTAGAATAAGTGCTTTAAAAAAGAATGGAAAGAATTCCTTTCTACATTAACACATAAGTTTTAGCATATTTAACTCTCAGTTTATTTACGTCCCTATGTGAATAGTATCCACAAAACTAGTTATTATTATTATTTTGATAATATTTTTCTGTGAGTGCATGAAAAAGAGAGAGAAAGATCTTTCAACACAAGTAATTAGATATAGTTATTGTTCAAATGCTTTTATAATTTAGATAGAATACTCTAAAACTACTGGTAAAATAAAGTGGGGGAAAAAAACAAATTGAAAAAACTGCTTTTAATATTTCCATATTTCTAATTAAAATGCTTAATGGTGTTCATATTAATTTATTTGCTGATTTTTTGGTGTTGCAGTCTTTGGGTTATCTAGGGGCTGCTGCACTGGTTTTTTTTTCAATAGTAAGTGACGTAGCTAGGGTGTAGACCCCTTAGAGTCATTTTTCCTGAATTTTTCTTCACTATTTCTCTTTTTTACCTCAAGAACAATTTGTTGAAAGACAAAAATAATCCTTTGGTCCAGAGATCTCAGCTGAGCTGTTCACTTCCATACGTGAGTAGTACTAGACACCAGACTGATGCTCCACCACCTTCCTTACCATCCTTCTCATCCCATGAATCCAGAGTTGCTGGCTGCAGAGATAGAAGTACCCTCAGCCCGAATGTCCTATAGACATTAACTGCAGAAGTGACATGGGAGATTAATTCCTTTGTGCTGTGGTGGGAAAGTGTACCCAGATGTTCTTTGGCATTTGTCTAAGCATTAACCATTCTGCAAAAGCTGAACAGAATCACTACTGGTTTTATTTGGCCTGCTTTCCTAAGGAAAAAAGCACTAAGGTTCAAATACTACCAGTGACACCCATGCACATGCATGCACAGCACAACTGCAAATTTGCTAAAGGGATAAAGATCTTAAATGAGAATTTTGTTGCCTTAGTCCTGAGTAGTTTCAGGAAATAAGGAATTAGTACACATCTAGGACTGAGCTTAAGGATCTCGGAGCAGGATCCTTTCAAAGGAAATTCATCAACTATTTGTTAGCTACCTTCCTAGGACATATTTTAGGCAGAGTTGTCATTTGTTATATTTCCTTCCTAAGCCCTTCTCTGAATGAAGATGAAGGTGCACTAAATTCAACCAAACTCTCTTAAATATTTTTACATTAAGTACAAGATCCTTTAATCACATTTGAAATCTTTATCACTAAAAGATGTTCTATTTCTGTACATATGTATATACATTTGTGTTAAAATACAAAATTATTTTGTATTAAAATATTTAAATGCTCTGCAGTTTGTGTAAAAATAAAAAATATTTTGTATAAAAATTAAAATGCCCTGTCATTAATACTCTGTGTCTTCATATTTTGTCTTGTTTCAGTATTCATCACAAATGCCCTCTTTATTGGTGGCAAAATTATGATCTATGTATGATTTGTTTTTTCTTTCTCCCAAATCAAGTGAAGGACAAAATTCACCAGCTGGTACCTCCAAGTGTCCAATGCTGCATAAAGCTCTAGTCTTCATTTGTATGCTGTGTCCCTTTTATTCTGTTTTTTGGTGGTTTGGTTTGTGTTGTTTTTCTTTTTTTCCAATGACTTATTTATTTGCAATATCACATTTCAGTGATTTGAAGGGGTACATGAAGATTCTTTTCCACGTGACTTTCAGGAACTGCTTTGTTTATTATGTTGTTTCTTTGTTTGCAGTAGTCATTCCCCGAAAAAAAACTGGCAATGCTCAAAATTGAAATAAAGAAGGGAACTTAAATCAAAACTATTGGGCAGTCAGTTAGATTTTGTGAACTTTTCTAAACGTACCCCTATAAAGGTTCATGGTAAAGGTTCTTGTATGAAATTCACCATCTTCAATTGTTTCCAATTTGCTAAAAACAATTATACCTAAACCTGCGTATGCATTACTTTCTGGTCAGTTATTTCATAGCACAGAATAATTTTTCACTGAACTATACATTTCTTATGCTATGCTAACTTAAAACAAGTGCTCTGTAAATCAGAGGGTTAGAGGCAGGGTAGCCAAAAACCCACAATGCCTTAGAAAGTTTGTGTTTCTCTTTTGTTAGTTGGTGGAGATGTAGCTGTTATTTTATTGATCACATCCATTACAATATGGTGATACCCATCTTGCCATTTTATTTCTAAAAACTGGATTTCCTGTACAGGCCCTTTGACTTTAAATTGTTTTATGGCAAAATGAGCTTTCAGAAAAATCTGGATTATTCTTTTTCCTTTCTCAAACATTTTCTCTGTTGTGTTGCCCCACACAATGATGTCATCAATATATTGCAGGTGTTCAGGAGCTTCACCCTGTTCCAGTGCAGTCTGTATCAGTCCATGGCAAATGGTAGAGCTGTTTTTCGCCCCCGGCACAGTTCATTCTAGGTGTACTGGACAACCCACCACATGGCCTGCACTCCACGGCCAGAAGGGGTCTATCCAGGAAAATTACTGCTCCAATTTCTATTGGGCAATTCCCCAGAGAGAGTAGACGGACTGATCTTACTTCTGACCCTAATGGAGAGACTTCCAGTTTGCAGTTACAAGAATCAAGTAATGAATACTCCAACCTTTTTGGTGCCTGATGTTGGGCACTGAAAAGGACTATTGTGGTTTAACTCTGGTAGGCAGCTCAAGCACTACACAGCTGCTCGCTCATGCATCTCCAGTGGGATGGGGAAAAGAACTGGAAGGATAAAAGTGAGAAAACTCCTGAGTTGAGATAAATATGGTTTAACAGTTAAAGCAAAAGCTGCATGCACAAACAAAGCAAAATAAGGAATTTATTCACTAGTTCCCATCAACAGGCAGGTGTTCAGCCATTTCCAGGAAATCAGGCTCCATTCATGCATAGCAGTTACTTGGGAAGACAAATGCCGTAACTCCGAATGTCGTCCCCTTTCTCCTTCTTCCCCCAGTTTTTATTGCTGGGCATGACATCACATGCTGTGGAATATCCCTTTGGTCAGTTGGGGTGAGCTGTGCTGGCTGTGTCCCCTTCCAACTTCTTCTTGCACCCCCAGCCTACTTGCTGGGTCAGTGTGAGAAACAGAGAATGCCTTAATGCTGTGCAAACACTGTTCAGCAAGAGCTTAAACTGATGTGTTATCAACACTCTTTTGGTCTCAAATCCAAAATGTAGCCCCTACAAACTACTATGAAGAAATTTAACTCTATCCCAGCCAAAACTAGCTAACCACTTTTTTTTTTCAATGCATGTCAGATTTTGTCACATAATTTTTTGCTGCCTGGAGTCACAACCCATGCTGGACAGACCAGGGAGGGGTTATAGTGAGTTCAGAATTCCCTTGGGCTAAATTAAGGTGAAACAACACCAAACAATCAGTTAAATGTTTTATTTATGGCAGAAGCAAACTGAACTTGGAAGGTGTAACTGTAGGTAGCATGGTTTCTCACAACAGGAATTGCCATGAACCTAAGTCGATAACATGTGGTAACCACATATGTATCAATTCAGGGAATAAGGAGAGCCCTCCCGCCAAGTCACGAGGTTCAGAGCGGACCCCCTTGCTTTCTAGACTTCTTCTCAGAGAAGGGCCCAGGGGTGGCTGGATCCACTCCTAGTCCCAGACTTGGTCAATGGTATATGTCTAAAGGGATGAGGTGCAGGGATTATGGAAAAGGAGAGAAAAGAGAGAGAAAAGAGAGAGAAAGAGGAAAAGAAAAGAGAAAGGTTTCACCAGTCCTGGGCCCAGTGTTGGTCCAGCCAGTCTAGAGGTCCAGTTCCTATGGCCGTGCACGTGGGGCTTCAGTTTGTGTCCTTTTTTCATCTCCTTGCCCCTCCTTCGGGCAGGTGCTTGAACTCATTAGGCTAATTAGGTGTCATGTGTGGTTTGTGCTTTCAGAACCTTCGGGAAGTGGGTCGGTGGGCTTGGGGGTTGTTTGGGGAGTAACTTCTCCTTCCCTGCAGACATGACCATTGTTTGATCTTTGGCCATACCTGGTGAACTGCCCTGCTCAGTGTATCAGAACAGGGAGCTGCGCATCCTCTGGCACGGCCACTCTGTCCTGTTGCTGATTGGCTTCTCACCTATCGTTTGTTGTTGTGCAGGGTTTGTTGCCCCGCCACAATGTTTGAGACATTAACTCTTTCATTCTCTCATACCTGTAGACTATTAATTTACCACTATGTCTTCTTTTCCCTATTATCCCAAGCTTCCTTCCTCAACAATATATTGTTCTTGCACACATTCATCAAGAAAATCTCATTCAGCACCATTGCAGAATATCCACCACAGTGCACCACAGATGAGTTGAGAAGAAACATACAAACTGATGTTCATTTGTATTAGTGGAATATGCAGAACATTTAATATTTATGCTATATTCCTCGTAACTTTATTCCATCAGCATCTAGTGAGAAACAGTTGATGTAACACATACTTCAGTGGAAAAGGCTCTCCTGAAAAATGCTAAGCATCGATATTTGACTATTTGAGATACAGAATTTGCAATTAATATATAATGGCTCTTTGTCTATTACTAGTAAGCACAATTATATATTCTCTGCTGCAGTTTGAGTTCTGCATTTTTCTCATGTTAAAATGTTTTGTTTAAAAATAAACTGTGGTATTTCTTCTCTAACCACAGAAAAAGTATTATTAAAACAGAGTGGTTAAGACTGTTGATTGCTTCACTGCATTAAAACTAGCTTGTTGGCATTAATCAGAAAGTACTATATGATCCATTAGCTGTGAAAGGCTTTAAATAATTGATTTGCAGCATGGGGGATTAACATGGAATCTCATTAACCAAGAAAGTTTGCTATAGTTTTCATTTAAGTAGAACTTACGCTTTGGAAATTGCTTGATAGGGGAAAAAAAGCTATAGCTCTCTCAACAGAAAATCATTACTGCTAATATTACAAAACCTTCATCATATTATGTACCTATGATTTTTTTTTTAAATTGAACATAAGTCTGACTTCATAATAAACCTATGATGCACTCTGGACATATGTTGTTTGATCGAAATATTTGGTTGAGGCTTGTAATTTTTTTTTTTTTCTGAAGAGTATGTAGGTTAGATAAGTCTTACTGTAGATTGACTATAAAGATCAGAATTTTTTTAAAACCGGTAGTGAGGTCAAGCCACATGGATTAAACTACTCTAAGGTCCTGGATATTTTACTAACAAATGAGAGAGGGAAGGGTTGGGGGGGAACCCAGTGAAGACACTTTCAAAGAAATGTTCCTCCCTTAGACAGCTATACCTTTCTCCTTAATAGCAGTTTTCTGAGTGTTGCAGGTCAGTTTCCTGAGGAGGAGAAATCAATTGCTTAGATGCTGTGTATTTTCTAGGGGTTTCTTCTTCTATGTAGGTGTAACATCAGTGACCTCGAAAAGTGTTAGTTGAGTAGACTTTTCTGTATCCATAGCTGACTCATATCAGAGACAGTCTAGAAACTAATTACCCTGATCCTTGCACAGACCCAGTTTTATCATTAAATAAATGTATGTGGTACCAAAACTATTTAGCAAAGATGCTACTGCTGTGTTACAGCATCCCTCTAGGGCAAACTGAAAGAATGAAAATATCTTTTTTACAACAATTAATTTGCCAAAAAGTGCTTTCAATTTTATCAATATCCTCTATCAAAAGATTACACAAGATACCCTATTATGTCAGATCAGTTTTGTTTAACCTTCCTTTTTGTTTCTGATATCTGACATTATTAGATCCCTTTAAAAAAAATAAATTATAAAATAATCTGTTCATAGAAGAAGTGTCTTCCTAACTTCAAATACTCAATGGCTGGTGTATGCACTGAAGTATAAGTGTTTGTATCTGTCATAGACTTTTCACCCATCAAGCATGAAAGAGAGCTTTTACATCCCTATACATCTAAGCTTTTTGGTTACCAGTTATTACTACCTTATTAAATTTAGTTGCTTCTGCTCTCCATGTCCATGGCAAACTTTGCCCTCAATACTCTTTTCCTAACCAAACAACCCATAATAGTATTGAATTTGTTTGCAAGTGTATTGGATTAAACTGTATAGTCTTTTTACTCAGAAATTTTTCGAATTCCATACAACCTTATATGTGCAATGCTACTCCACCACCTTTAGATTTTACTATGTCCTTTATTCATTCTTAAACCCTAATTCAGGAGTAATCTATTGGGGTATTTTTAGCTCACCTGAATCAAGTGGTAGTCAGGAATGACCTACCTCTTTTATTAAAATTCTTATATTTTTAATATTTTTTTTCACTTAAAAGATAGATATTTACAGTTTGAGTGTGTGTGTGTGAGTTTGTTTTGCATTTGCCATAGTGTATATTGATTTAATGGTGTATTTGACTTCATTTAGGTTTCTTTTCTCTGTTTCTATGACCTCATCCATTCCTTGTATTTCAGGTACTTTTTTTTTTTTCCATCTGTTTCTGGAATATTTTTTATTTTCTGGTATAGTTTGCCAGTCTGTTATACAGACATAGATGCTTTTCAGTCCTTCCTTCAGCTCCTTGTTTAAAAAAAATCTCCTCAAAAATTGTGTATCTTTGGTGCCAGCAGACTAGTACAGCTTTGGTTTGAGATACAGACAATCCTCTAGGTGTCGGCTAAAGCAAAAAAACTATAAATCCTCAATGCATTGTAAATTTTAAAATCTTTTCCTCATGCCACCTTCTAAATCACTCAATAAAATTCAGAAGTTGTTTATACCTATCATCTACTTCTGCATAAGAAACCAGAAGTATTTTAGAAAAATACTATGAGAATTTTTAATTTCTAACATTTTTTGTTAATCTAATTTTGTAATCCTAAATGTGGCACCAATGTTTATTATGACATTCTTAGTGTAATTCTCTAATAAGCATCTATTTTAATAAGCAGCATATTAAACAGTTTGGACAAAAGTGTTAGCTATGAATATTTTATTATTCATGCCATCAGGACAAGTTTAGTTCCAGCATAACATTTACTGTGTTTTTTATCATTTTATGGGAGGATCACGTGTTCTAAACTGGCAGTTTTGATCCATTGCCCTCCCAATGTGTAGTATGACTATTTTACAAGAGAGGTGACTTAGAACAATGGTCAGCAGGCTGGAAAATAAAATAAAAATAGTACAGAAAAAAACCAAACAGGAATGGTTATGAACATAAAATGATCTCACTTCACTGGGCAATCTCTAACAGAGGTGAGGTTCCTTAGAACAGAATAGTCAAGGATCTGACACTGCTGTCACATTATAGGTGTTTCTAGTGCTATTAGTCTGACAGTTTCAGTAAGCAATAATTTCATTCTATTTCTCAGAAAGGGCATGGTTGAAAATTCAGGTGTTATATCTGAATAAAAAAACCTAAATAATCCACAAACATGTTACATTACATTGCTAGCTTACTCCTTTCCTTATAAACTTCATCAAAATAATCTTCTTCAATAACTTATCCCAAGTGAATGAACACAACTTTAACATTGTGGCCCTATACAACAGATTGTGATGTAGATTGTGATGTAGATTTAAATAAAATAAAAAGTAGAAATTATACATACTTTGTGTCTGTACTATCCACTCCTGTAACACAGAGAAATAGACCAATAAAATTAATAAAATAAACAAATATAATTGTTTTCTGAAATGTTCTGAAAAATAAATATTCCTCCCTACTAAACTAGAAAAAGTCAATAGAACTCAACCCCTCCCATTTAATTAAAAAATAACATTAAATAGTATTAGAGTACATCTTTTTTCTCTATTCTGTCATACACTAAATCTTATCCAAAGCTTACTGGAATCAGGTCAAAAAATCTCCCATTATCTTCAGTGAAATTTGTGTAAGGATCAGAATAGCATTGCATTTTATATCCATATTGAAATTAGGACCAAAAGTATCTAATTTATGTTAATTTCACAAACTAAGCTATACAGTTACTTCAATAAATAGGTTCAGAACTTGTTTTATTATTTATTCTTTGGGCATAAACATACCATTGACATTATAGTATTATTTGCAGAGCAGTAACATCATCATGCTGTTACGACATTCTGTTGTGACATAATAGTATGAGTTTAGGATTTTTATTTTGTGATTATGATTTTCTTCTATCCCCTTCTTTCTAACGCATTGCTTCTATAAAAAAGAAAGGGAATTTGGAAGGGACATACAGAACACCCTTGCCAGGAAGAAATTAAGGCATGGAAAAGGAATCTATGAATGAAGGGGCACAAGAGAAAGGCACCAGATAGTGGTGAAGGCTGGGGAAAAGAAGTATTGGAGGACATTTGTAAATACAATATACTTGTCTGACAGAAATGTGCAATTTTTCCTATTTATTTTAATTTTTTTCCTCCATTTTAATTTCTGTGATATTCTGTCTCTGGTAAAGTCATTTATTCTGCATTTGAAGAAGTGGCTTTAAAACTTAATAATTCTTTCCTTTCATTTCTCTTTTTCTTAATATCTTGGCTATCTCAGACACTGAACATGCAACCAATTAACAAAATTCTGTTTACTTTGTCTTGGGGTAAGGAAGAAATGTTATTAATGTTGATCCTTCTATAAAAGTTTACCTTTTTTTTTATGTTCTTGAAGCCACCACTGCCCAAAACAAGGTAGATGTCATGTGCCCTCATATGTTAAATTCTATTATTTTAATTGTTTAATGATAGCTCATGAAACCACAGCTCATGTAAAAATATACCTAAATCACTTGTGCAAGTTCCAAAGTAATTGCTGTAAAAGGAGAATCACCATAGTCATCTTATTATATGATGCCATAGAAATCAGTGAATTTAAAGTAGCTATTGACTGAGTTTAAGACAGAAAAATTGATTGCCAGAATGCATGCAAATTACATTTCCTCCCCAGCACGAACTCACAAACTGTGCTTTTGCCTAAAAAATTAACTACTACAGTGAAACAAAGCCACTTACAGATAACATGCTTTCAGTATTATGCTTACACACATTCTCTATAGATATACCAGAAGCGCTAATTAAAGGTTAACTGAATATGGAACAATGTCAGCTTCTTCATTTTCAACTTTGCTCCTTATACAAAAATCCTACATATTATTCAATTCAAACTGACATTTTCTATAACACTGCCCTTCTCTGATCTCTGTTCTTTTTCTTCCAAATTTTCTCTTTGAAAAACTAAACATAAGCTTTGAAACTTATTTTATCAGACTTTGGTTTTCATTAATAATAATAGAAAATGTAAGAGAAATAAACAAAAAAGTGAGGTATTAAGGCTCTTGGAAGGCAAACATAACATTAAAGGACAGACACGTGGGTTTTACAGAATTCAAACTATGATCATTCCTGCTTCCTAGAAACAATGCAGCATCAATTTGATGCAGAGGCTTAATCATTCAATTCAGATTTGATTAGACTATTTCAGCGTAGCAGCTTCCTTAAAAAATAGAGCATTTCCTGGTGTCCTGGGTTCAGCTGGGATAGAGTTAATTTTTACAGGAACCTGGGAGGTGGGGGGGCATAGCCGGGGCAGCTGACCTGAACTAGCCAAGGAGCTATTCCATACCATGTGACATCATGCTCAGTATATAAATGGGGAGTGAGCTGGGGGGAGTTCTCTCGACTCTCGGTGGAGGAAGAGGCGGAGCATCGGGTCCCGGGTGGTGAGCAGTTGGGCTGTGCATCACTCTTTGTATATTCTTTCATTAGTACCGCTGTTGTTGTTGTAACCGGTTTTTTTGTGTTGTCCCAGTAAACTGCCCTTATCTCAACCCTCAAGGTTCCATTTTTTTTTTTCCTTTTCTCTCCTCCGTCTCCTCCCTATCCCACCAGAGGGGAGCAGGAGGAGTGAGCGAGTGGCTGCGTGATCCTTTGTTACTGGCTGGACTGAAACCACGACAGTCCTTTTTGGCACCCAACGTGGGGCACGAAGGGTTGAGATAACGACAGATCTGGCCAGAGTGTGTTGAAACAAATTTGTCATACGCATTTCTTATATTAGATAAATAGATGTTAGTCACAATGTTGGTTTATTTGTTTACATGGTGGCGTTTTGTAAGTTCTTATATGCTCTATGTATTGCCTGTAATTACATTTCTCACCTCTGGGAGAGTGATTGGGATTATCATTTTGCTGTACTGGGCAATGTCGACTTGTGAAATGATTACATCACTGGTCATGAGGTTAAGCTGGTATCTGTATGAGGCAGTGATATCATTTCCATACTTCGGGCACCTTCTATCGGATTTTATTGGTAATTACACCCAATCCATGGGGAAGTCAAGGGGGGGATACTTCTCCCCGTCCGTTCACCTCCCTTCTCTCCTTCTGACTAATTACAACAGCTTTTGAGAATTTTGAATATCCTTGGGATGCACAAGCCAGTGTGCTGTTAGTGCTATGCCTCCTGAACATGTTTCAGGTCTTGTTTAGGGCTACAAAAAGGCTCTTTAAGAGTACCACCCAGAGATCTGCCCCAAAGCTGGATATTCATGGGTGGCACGGCATGTGGGAAGATATGGGCAGGTATCTAGAGAACTTCTCACCCCCAGTGGCTTGGAAGTTCACTCCCGAACAACTACAGAACCCTCATGAAGTGGTAGAATATTTGAAAGGAAAATGCTGTGGCTATTCCAGAGATGCACAACTCACTGCACTGTGCTGGGCCCTGGCCAGTATCTACCAAACACTGCTTGATATTAGGCAGCACCCTCAGGGGGAAAAGGGGGAAAAGATGGAAAACAGGGCAACAGGCACTGTGGCTACCCCAACCCCGACAACAGACACCGTGGCTACCCCTACCCCAGTGACAGGTACTGCAGCTAAACCAGAGAACCAACCTGTGCCAGTATCAGTCGCCCCCGTACAGAAAAAGAAACACACAAAGAAATCAGTTCGCTCAGTGAGAGATGAAGATGAACCAGGGTCATCACGAGAACAGGAGGAAGAGGCAGAACCTGAAATAATCACCCGATCTCTATCCCTGAGTGAATTGCGTGACATGCGAAAAGATTTTAGCTGCCACCCAGGTGAGCACATTGTTACCTGGCTGCTCCGATGCTGGGATAATGGGGCTAGTAGTGTGGAATTAGAGGGTAAGGAAGCCAAACAGTTGGGATCTCTGTCTAGGGAAGCAGGCATCGACAAGGCGATTGGAAGAAAAACACAAGTCCTCAGCCTCTGGAGGTGACTTCTGTTAGGTGTAAAGGAAAGATACCCCTTCAAGGATGAAGTTACATGTCACCAAGGCAAGTGGACCACCATGGAGAGAGGTATCCAGTACCTGAGGGAAGTAGCCGTGCTGGAGGTGATTTATAATGATCCAGAAAATGTGCAGTCACCCATAGACCCAGATGACGTCCAATGCACACAACCCATGTGGCGGAAGTTTCTACGAAGTGCACCACCAACCTATGCCAACTCATTGTCAGTAATGTCCTGGAAAGAAGGCTATGGACAAACGGTGGATGAATTGGCTGTCCAACTCCGGCAATACGAAGGAAGTCCCTCTTCCTCCCTACGGGCCTGTGTCTCGGCTGTAGAGGAATTGTCCCAAGAGTTCCAGCAATTCAAAGTGGATATGTCCTCCTCCCCACCTGTACAGGCCCGCATCGCAGCTATTGGGAGTAAGCATTCCTCTGCCCAAGAGAGAGGAGAGAGAAAGTACACACGATGGGCTAACCTGTGGTTTTACCTGCGTGACCATGGAGAGGACATGAGGAAGCGGGATGGAAAACCTACCTCAGTCCTGGATGCACGGGTACGGGAGTTGCGAGAAAAAGCAATCAGAAAAGAGGATTCTTCTTGGAAAACTGCTGCTCCAGTTTCCCGTGAGCAGTCCCCCAGATGCAGTAGATGGGCTGATCTCATTTCTGATCCTCTTGAAGGGACTTCTGATTCACATGTGCGAAAAGCGAGTAACGGATACTCTAACCAGGATTAGAGGGGCCCTGCCTCCAGCCAGGTGGAAGAAAGGGACAACCGAGTCTACCGGACAGTGTGGATTCGATGGCCTGGCACATCAGACCCACAGGAATATAAGGCTCTAGTAGACACTGGTGCACAATGCACGCTAATGCCATCAAGTTATAAAGGGGCAGAACCCATCTGTATGTCTGGTGTGACAGGGGGATCCCAAGAGCTAACCGTATTGGAAGCTGAAATGAGTCTAACTGGCATAAACACCCCATTGCGACTGGCCCAGAGGCCCCATGCATCCTTGGTATAGATTATCTCAGGAGGGGGTATTTCAAGGACCCAAAAGGGTACCATTGGGCCTTTGGTATAGCTGCATTGGAGACGGAGGAGATTGAACAGCTGTCTACCCTGCCTGGTCTCTCTCAAGACCCTTCGGTTGTGGGGTTGCTGAAGGTTGAAGAAAAACAGGTGCCAATTGCCACCACGACGGTGCATTGGTGGCAATATCGCACCAACCGAGACTCCCTGATTCCCATTCATAAGCTGATTTGCCAATTGGAGAGTCAAGGAGTGATCAGCAAAACTCACTCACCCTTTAATAGTCCCATATGGCCCGTGCGGAAATCTAATGGGGAATGGAGACTAACAGTAGATTATCGTGGGCTGAATGAAGTCACACCACCGCTGAGCGCTGCTGTGCCAGATATGTTAGAACTTCAATATGAACTGGAATCAAAGGCAGCTAAGTGGTATGCCACAATTGACATTGCTAATGCATTTTTCTCCATTCCTTTGGCAGCAGAGTGCAGGCCACAGTTTGCTTTCACTTGGAGGGGCATCCAGTACACCTGGAATCGACTGCCCCAGGGGTGGAAGCAGAGCTCCACCATTTGCCATGGACTGATCCAGGCTGCACTGGAAAAAGGTGAAGCTCCAGAACACCTGCAGTACATTGATGACATCATCGTATGGGGCAACACAGCAGAAGAAGTTTTTGAGAAAGAGAAAAAATAATCCAAATCCTTTTGAAGGCTGCTTTTGCCATAAAAGAAAGTAAGGTCAAGGGACCTGCACAGGAGATCCAGTTCTTAGGAGTAAAATGGCAAGACGGGCGTCGTCAGATCCCTATGGATGTGATCAACAAAATAGCAGCTATGTCCCCACTGACTAACAAAAAGGAAACACAGGCTTTCTTAGGTGTTGTGGGCTTTTGGAGAATGCATATTCCAAATTACAGTCAAATTGTAAGTCCTCTCTACCAAGTTACCTGGAAGAAGAATGATTTTAAATGGGGGCCTGAGCAATGACAAGCCTTTGAACAAATTAAGCGGGAGATTGTTCATGCAGTAGCTCTTGGGCCAGTCCGGGCAGGACAAGATGTTAAAAATGTGCTCTACACTGCAGCTGGGGAGAATGGCCCTACCTGGAGCCTCTGGCAGAAAGCACCCGGGGAGACACAAGGCCGACCTCTGGGGTTTTGGAGTCAGGGATACAGAGGATTCGAGGCCGGCTATACTCCAACTGAAAAAGAGATATTGGCAGCATATGAAGGAGTTTGAGCTGCTTCAGAAGTGGTTGGTACTGAAACACAGCTCCTCTTAGCACCCCGACTGCCAGTGCTGGGCTGGATCTTCAAAGGAAAAGTCTCCTCTACACATCATGCAAATGATGCCACATGGAGTAAAGTGGGCTGCACTGATCACACAACGAGCTCGCATAGGAAACCCCAGTCGCCCGGGAATTGTGGAAGTGATCACGGACTGGCCAGAAGGCAAAGATTTTGGAATGTCACCAGAGGAGGAGGTGACACGGGCTGAAGAGGCCCCACTGTATAATAAACTGCCAGAAAATGAGAGGCAATATGCCCTGTTCACTGATGGATCCTGTCGCATTGTGGGAAAACATTGGAGGTGGAAGGCTGCTGTATGGAGTCCTACACGACAAGTCACAGAAACTGCTGAAGGAAAAGGTGAATCGAGTCAGTTTGCAGAGGTGAAAGCCATCCAGTTAGCGTTAGACATTGCTGAAAGAGAGAAGTGGCCAGTGCTCTATCTCTATACTGACTCATGGATGGTGGCAAATGCCCTATGGGGGTGGCTACAGCAATGGAAGCAGAGCAACTGGCAGCGCAAAAGTAAACCCATCTGGGCTGCTGCACTGTGGCAAGATATTGCTGTTCGGATAGAGAAGCTAGTGGTAAAAGTACGTCATGTAGATGCTCATGTACCCAAGAGTCGGGCCACTGAAGAACATCAAAACAACCAGCAGGCAGATCAGGCCGCCAAGATCGAAGTGTCTCAGGTGGACCTGGACTGGCAACATAGGGGTGAACTATTTATGGCTCAGTGGGCCCATGATACCTCGGGGCATCAGGGAAGAGATGCAACATATAGATGGGCTTGTGATCGAGGAGTGGACTTGACCATGGACACTATCGCACAGGTTATCCATGAATGTGAAACATGTGCTGCAATTAAGCAAGCCAAGCGGCTAAAACCCCTGTCGTATGGAGGGCGATGGCTGAAATATAAACAGTGGGAGGCCTGGCAGATTGACTATATCACACTCCCACAAACCCGCCAAGGCAAGTCCCATGTGCTTACAATGGTGGAAGTAACCACTGGATAGCTGGAAACATATCCTGTGTCCCATGCCACTGCCCAGAACACTATCCTGGGCCTTGAAGAGAAAGTTTTATGGTGACATGACACCCCAGAAAGAATCGAGTTGGACAATGGGACTCACTTCCGAAACAACCTCATAGACACCTGCACCAAAGAGCATGGCATTGAGTGGGTATATCACATCCCTTATCACGCACCGGCCTCCGGAAAAATCGAACAATACAATGGACTGCTGAAAACTACATTGAGAGCAATGGGGGGGTGGAACTTCCAAACATTGGGATACACATTTAACAAAAGCCACCTGGTTAGTTAATACTAGAGGATCTGCCAATCGGGCTGGCCCCGCCCAACCAAGACTTCCACATACTGTAGAAGGAGATAAAGTCCCTGTAATACGCATGAGGAGTATGTTAGGAAAGACAGTCTGGGTTAGTCCTCCCTCAAGCAGAGACAAACCCATTCAAGGGATTGTTTTTACTCAAGGACCTGAGTGCACCCGGTAGGTCATGCAGAAGGATGGGGAAGTTCGATGTGTACCTCAGGGAGATTTGGTTTTGGGAGAGAATAGCCAGTGAATTAGGCTGTATGATATTTAACTGCTAAATAACCTGCCAATGTATGTCATTGTATCTATAGTGTCTGTATGCCATATCAAGGGTATTACTGTAAGAATTACCCAAATGACTGAAGGATAGATTTTTGAAACTGAGCCAAGTACAACAGTGATAGAACTTGAACTGACGCCCAACAATTTCCTCAAGATCAACATCTTCGACCTGCAGACCAAAGGCATGGGTTGCACCAAATGTACCAGCCACAAGTTCCAGAGGCAGCATACAACAGCCCAGCACCTCACACCATCTCTCTTATCCTGAAGAACTGTTACAACAGATGGAACCTCAAAGTCATGGACTAAATAAAATTGATGGACACATTAGAGGGATAGCCCATCGACTAAGGGAAATACTATTTGGGGGCGGGGGGGGCGGTCCATATACTTATATATAAGACAAGGAAAGTGGTAGTGGTTGACTGGAAAATGTAAGATCTGGGCATGATGTAGATGGTATAGAATAAGGGGTGGATAATGTCCTAGGTTCAGCTGGGATAGAGTTAATTTTTACAGGAACCTGGGAGGTGGGGGAGGCATAGCCAGGGCAGCTGACCTGAACTAGCCAAGGAGCTATTCCATACCATGTGACATCATGCTCGGTATATAAATGGGGAGCGAGCTGGGGGGAGTTCTCTCGACTCTCAGTGGAGGAAGTGGCGGAGCATCAGGTCCCGGGTGGTGAGCAGTTGCACTGTGCATCACTCTTTTTGTATATTCTTTCATTAGTACCGCTGTTGTTGTTGTAACCTTTTTTTTTTATGTTGTCCCAGTAAACTGCCCTTATCTCAACCCTCAAGGTTCCGTTTTTTTTTTTTTCCTTTTCTCTCCTCTGTCTCCTCCCTATCCCACCAGAGGGGAGCAGGAGGAGTGAGCGAGTGGCTGCATGATCCTTTGTTACCAGCTGGACTGAAACCACGACACCTGGTCATATTATTTCATTTTTCAATCTCCTTTTTGTTATTGAAAACTCTCAAATCCAAATTTTATCAAATATTTTTCTCTATCTTCACCCAATTTATGCAGATAATAGGTATATCTGAATAATAGGAAAAATTGGGAATAATAAGGAATGCAGTATGAAAACTTTGTTCAATTTAATTTCTTATTCTGGTATCATGCAGCGTCAGAAATATGATTTCTGCCTCTACCAGCAAAAGGCCACTGACATTTTACTGGTCTGAGCTGACTTCAGTTTGGTATAGCTGTGATAGCAATTGTCTAGCAGACAAGAAACTATTGCATAAAATTGTTTTAGTTAAACTTTAGTTTATAGTAATGATAACAGAAATGTGTATACTGAACTGTTCATGGCTCCCATAGAAAAATTGTTGTAGAAAAGTGTAGACACAGGATGGTACCTGAGGT
Source organism: Aquila chrysaetos chrysaetos (assembly GCF_900496995.4). Taxonomy (NCBI): domain Eukaryota; kingdom Metazoa; phylum Chordata; class Aves; order Accipitriformes; family Accipitridae; genus Aquila; species Aquila chrysaetos. The sequence continues at coordinate 22,093,337 of NC_044004.1, forward strand.
CCAGGAATGCAATCTTGTGAATCAGGCAGAACTGGATTTAGATGTAATTGCACAGTTACCATGAAATTTATTTTTACCTAGAAGTGCCAACAGCAATGGTAATGAGAAAATAGCACAGTGATAAAACCCTTTATTATATGAGCTCCTCAGCCCCCCTCCCCAGATCTCAGATGGGAAACAAGAGAATCCAGAGAAACTTAAATCTCAAAGTAATACATTTCAGTTACAATTTTAAGATGCAAAGATTTTACTTAAAATTGTAATCACCCAATAAAATAGGAAACAGCCAGAGAAACAAAGTGAGAAAAAAGAAAGTGGTCATGTTATGCTAATATGGAATTTAAGATTATGGGAAAAAATAAATGAAGAAAAAAATCCTGTGCCTAAATTCATATTTTACATCAAAGGATACTACTAAGTAGTCAGTCTGTTAGGAATAAAATTGCACTTGTCTAACTTAAGCTAGGAGACAGTATTTGAAAGAAAAATTATGGAAACCCTGACATGAACACAAGTTCTCTACTACAATCAATTTAATTTTTTTTTCACATTATTTCATCACAAATACAAAATGATTGATACTATTAATACTGTTATCTTGATATGTGTAAGGCATGTATTTAAATATATATATATATGTATGCTACAAGTGCAGATTTATACATAAGCTAACAAATATATCAGCCATTCTCCAAACAGCAGTTTTCTACTGTTTCTGTCTCAGAGGAACCTGGCCTATTTATTTATTTCCAAATTGTTTGCAATTCTTATGTTTGATGGTCATCCTAGTTATTCTGAGAAGGATTAAAGCTGAGTGGGGTATATTTTGGTGATTAACTGTCAATCATATTCACTAACCTGTTACTGGTGTTATTTTATCTCATGGTCATGTTACACCATTTCTTGTGTTAAGTAATAGACATAGGCATAGTGAAAGAGTTAAAATCATGTTAGGCCTCCAATTAACAAACAGTTTTGATTGCCCAGTAATGTTGCAGAATTCACTAGATTCAGACTTCTGAAAACAGAGAAATAACATCTCTCATTGAAACTACTGCAATGAGGCAAATACAGCAGACAGGAAGAGCTAGTTTTCACTGTTGTCATTATGAAGACATTGGATATATTGCAAAGCTATCATTGTATTCCTCCCAGTCTTTTCTTTTCTCATCTAAATAAACTTGATTGTTCCTCAGAGATCATGTTTTCTCATCATCTTACCATTTGTGGTATCCTCTGTGAATGACTTGTTTTGGCAGAAGACCAATTGGCATTTTTTTGCAGATTAGGAATGTGCTCAAACCACTGGCATAACTGGGGATTTTAGTTAGATTACATTATATACTGCTATGCATGACATAGAAATATTTTCATTAGTACTTGGAATGACAGATAAAGTAAACTGTCCTTTCTGCTGTATCTAATTACCATACCAGAATCTGCTGGGAGAAATTATATTATAGAAACATATTGAGATAAATATATTATAAAATCTAACACTTTGGCTTTAAGATGCAAACTGCACTCCTGAAGCCTTAGTTTTCCTTACTTCAGAGATTTGGGATCTTTGGCCAGATTCGTCTTTTTATTCTTCAGGTTTTTGTGCAGGTTTTCTCTTTCTAGGGAGATAAAGAACCAGAAGCTGGCACAAAGCAACTTGACAGGTCTTTGCAGCCCACAGCTGAGAACTGCAGTTATTGGTGCATCAGCCTTTGGTCATTCTAAAGTCTAATGCTGAGCAACCAACTCTGACAGTGCTCGATGCCTATATTATATCCCATACCTTCTTGTCCTGTATTTCCTCAGGAGGTGCTGCTTTTGTCATTGTTGATTGTGCTGTTGAGTGTCTAAACCTCATAGTTCCAAAGGAAGACTAACCAAAGGCACAACCATTTCAGGAGCAAAAAGAAAACATAAGATCTAAGTTGTGAATTGTTTTAAACTTTGTGATGCCTGACTGTGGTTTTTGATTGTTTAATATTGCAAGTACTATAGGGATAAATGAGTAGAATATAATCCTGAGTGGGAGTGGTTTAAATCATACCATAACAATCACAGCTACTTGACTGCTTTTTGTATTTGGCTTCCAGAACCAGCTCCATTGTGTCTTTTTATTCCCAGATAGAATATAGTCATCCAATGCAGAGAAAAGAGAGGAAAAGCAGTAGTTTTATGTTCATCACAAACTTTTTAATACACTCTGAGAGATCATTGTTACCTACACAAATGGACCTAAACTGTGATTTAGCAATCAAATTTGTTTGCAATCAAATCTGTTTCAATAGTAATGAAAAAATTTGTAGTGTGTGTATCTAGTGAAATGCTCATTGCCACTACTCTTTCTTTGAATAGGTTTAATCTGGTTTACATTCATTCATTGATATTTTCAGTTGCATAACTGCAAAACTAGATAAAACAATTTATTAGTAATGTTTGGATAGATGTATGAATAGATAGATGTACATGCTTGGATTGTGTTTTTTGTAAACTGTCCAGGAAATACAAGTTTCACACAAGAAGGTATGTCTTGAAAATATATCTAATTCCCTCAATTACTATTATTATTTTGAAGAAAGGCTGTCTCAGAATTGTACTTATATCAATGCACTCTTGTGTGTCAAATGTATGTATCTTTTTCTTCAGTCTACGTTATCTTGTCTGTGGCTTTCTGAGTCCTTACAGAATTAAAAAAACAAAGATCAGTGTCCTAAGGAAATCCTCATTCAAAAAATTCACACAAATTCGTATTCTAACATTTTATTGTATAAGCTTACACAGATGCAATAACGCCCTGAGGAATATCTGTTCAAATTTATTTTCCAACAGTTTCTTTCAAGATTCCTTCACATTTATTTAAATTGTAAATTAATCTTTAACCTCACGATTTATAATTTTCTTACATGTGAGGCTTATTGTCACTGATTATTCTTACAAAAATTACCTTTTGGTACAGTCTGTTGAACATAAGTAAATACAAATTTACTGTAATCATATTATATTAACCGACTAACAATATATAACTATATTCTAAAGACGTTCTTTTTACTAGGAAGAGGACTATATTACTATATCTTAATAACATTTGTCTACTGCAATACAAAATTGTTCATGTACAAAATTATTGAAAGCTTACCTAAAACAACCTTTAATCTTTCTGTTGCACCTTTAAGTAAATGATCAACACTGCACAATTTCTTAAGTATTTGCTGGCAATAAGATACAAATATATTCATTACATACATATTTTTTAACAAAGATGACGTGGAAAAATAAGATATAATAGCAGGTGGAACTTCAACTGTGTTTTAACAACTGACTGCTTCTGTTTTACTAGTTTTTTAGTTCATAACTCTGGTTATACTCTTCATGTTTTTGTTTTGTAATCTTTATTAGAATGTCTCTATAACTCTGTATATTTTTTCTGAACAATACATAGGCCTTGTGTACATTCACATGGAACTCAGTAAAGAGTAGGCATTGCAACCCTTGTTTGTGATGGGGACAATCATATTTGTAAGTGTTCTCAGATGAATGAGCATCCACCAACTTCTGGATTTTCCAACCAAGCATGAGCTTGATTGATAGCAATGACAATAAGACTGTATTCTGCCTATTACAACTATTAATTTGCACACTGAGCATCCTAATAATTTTCACTGCCCTGCTTTAACTAATGATGAATTGAACAATTAACTTAAAATTTTAATGAAGTCAAAACCCTCAAAAAATAAATAGAGCTTGGGAGGATATTGACCAAGAATTGTATCAACTCAGATTTAGTTTTATAAAACATATAAACAAGAAAATCAAGACCTTATTTTGCTTACTTTAGAATTAATATAATTGCTATTGAAATATGTGAGAGAATGCACATTGACAATGCAGATTCAGGAAGTCAAAACCAGAAGGGTTGTCTTAAATCATATCGTTATATATAAGCCTAAATTTTTCAGATTCTGCAGTTTAGATGGTGAGGAAACTACTTACTTAAAGAACATCAAACAAAAAGATAGTTAATATTTAAAATAAAAGAATAACAAGTTTCAAAACTTATGTCTCCTAGACTAATAAAAATAAAGTTGCTTTCAAGAGCTCAATAAAAATAATAGTAATAAAAATTAAACTTGGATGTATTGTATCTTTTGAACGTCATTCTCCCTAACTGATGTACCTAATTTCAGAAACTAGTGTTATCTCTGAACATTAAACAATTGACTGTTCCTTTATCTATCAGCTAATTCTATGCATTTCCATTTAAAATAAGTAATCTCTACAGGAAATAAAAGCATATGACTACCTAAAAGTTGGGATCTCTTGTCTTTTTCAAAAATTGTTCCTATGGAAAATACAAATACATTTTATTTCTTTCAAAATTTCCATCTCTTAGAATCTACTTGCCTTAAATAACTGGGTGAACAATAGAACTTCTTTCCAGACTTTAAGCCTGTAAGAACTTAGTACAGTAATCCCAGTTCCATATCTAGTTGCACAGCATAAAAACTCTACCATAGAATGCCTTTATTCACTTCTTCATGGCTCCACAGGGCATTGAAGCCCTTGCAAATATTGAATTAAGTTCCTAATAGTCTGAGAATCTTCAAATAACTTTCTGCAAAGAGTTAGAACTTGCATATATAGTAATAAAAAGATTAATTTAAAAAACTGAATAAAAATAATTTTTGTAGTTCCATCACATTTCCTGATATTCCATTCTCCTGACTGTGCAACTCTTATCATGCAAACATTGCTACTAAAAAACCTGTGAGAGCTAGGTAAAAGCAAACTATCATCAGTAGTTTTCTGTGTCATTAAACATAAATTACATCACCTAAGAAAATCAGTGTAGAGCACAATATTTATTTACAGAAGAAGGGATAGGAAAAGTGAAGAACCTTCGAAAGTGTTCAACAATCTCATCTCAAGCATTTGTATATGCACCCTAGAAAGCAAAACTATTTAACCCTTAATACAAATATTGACAAAAATAGATCTGTTCATTAAATATCTTGTCTTTTGAAAGTTTTTCTGCTGACAATTTCTTTAGACAGTAATGTTTTCCTTTCACATTAAAATCTTAAAATCAGTTAATAGAAAAAAAAAATCCACTGAGCAAAAATCCACAAAAAAAAAACCCATGCAGAAATACATGTCCAAAGAGAACCAGATATTGTTTATTATTCTGCTCTACAACAGTAAATTTTAGCTTGGTTTTATATTACATATTACAGAAAATTGAATTCAAATGCCGTTTTCATTGGTTTTAATATTCAGTATATAATTAAAATGTGTGTGAAAATTTTAATTAAAATCAAATCAATTCCACAGCTACATTTTTTTCCTAATTCATCTAAGTTTGGATTCATTTCATCTATTGATGGCACCAGTCTAAGGTCTAGCTCATTAGATCTAAATGTAATCTTTCCATCCAACCCATGGAAAAAAAAAAATTAAGTAGGCCAACTTGTCTTTGAGAAATGTCTATTTCTCCCCATGAGTGATGCAGAGAATAGCTGAAGTTAAACCATTTCCGTTTTCCTTATCTAAATTTAGATGAGATAAAACCACTTCCAGTGGCCTCAGTAACATACACTGGAATATGAATTTAAAAATCATCTCAGTAGGTGACTGTTAAGCAAAAAAGAATGGTGTTAAAGGAGAAAAGGAAGAAAAATTAAATGGTTGTTGTTAATCAACACAAGCTATGAAGATAGGACTAATTGCAATTATTGACAATCTATAAGCAATAAGGATATTTTAACTAATATAAAATATGATCCAGAGCAGAGTCTTCTACAACCTTGTTCAAGTTAAAAACCAAATAAAATTATTGTTAAGTCAACAGAATAGTTTTATGATTCAGAACTGATGAGCGAGAACCAAATTTTATGTAGCTTTTTGTAGGTTTACGGCAAGATTAAAATCACCATGGCAACACTTCTCGTATCAAAAAAGCAGGATAATAGATTTTGACTAGTTTATCATCTCCATCCTTATTTTCTGAGAAAAAAAAATCAGTTTTAATTCTTTAATAATTACAGCATCATGTTTTTGCCTTTATTAATAATTATTAAATTAATTTATATGTTTTGCATAAGTACAGGGGATCTTAAAGATAAAAAATCTTACAAAAGGTGTGACTGAAGTGTACTGCAAAACAATAGAAAGAAACAAAGTCTAATTGTTTTCTCTGTTATCTAAACACTCCCATTCCTTAAAATTCCATCAGTGAACATGTTTTTTTGCCAAAACCTAATATTATTCACAGAGAAGTCATCCTTCCTATTCATCTATCATACTCTCACCAATTTACTTATGTGGAGTACTGCTTTCCTCCTTGAAGTGTTGCATTAACTTCAGAGGAGATTACTCATTGAGCCTTGTAAACAAGGCTATCAGAATATTAGTGTTTACCATTAAGTAAGTTCATGTTTAATTAACATTAAAGAGGAATGCCCACTATATTCTCATGATTGAGATAGCATGGGTAGTAATTCTTGCTAGCCTTGCTGGCTCTCTCCCTTTCCTCACCTTTATCTAAGCAATGATTTAGTCTTGAATTTTTTGTCATTCAAATGACCAAAACATTGGCTTGATTTTTTTTTCCTTCTCTTCCTCTTTTTTTTTTCATTTAAAATGAGTAAATAATTATTTTTTTCAAGGTGTACTGCTTTCATTCTTACATTTTTATTGTGTCAGCATTACCTTACTGGAAATAAAGACTTCATACACCTCTAAAATATTAAAAAAATTCAGATTTTCTTACAGGTTGAATTCATTTTCTAGGAATCTTATTTATAAATGTGTTTGCTTGTTTGTTTTTAGATCTAATAATTATGCTTGGAACCTAATAAATTTTGGAAAATGTTTTTAAATGGAAAATGTTGGCAAACATCATATCATCTTGGTAGCTGATCTCAAAATGAATCATTATAGATGAGAAATGAGTCCACAAACTAGAATTAAGAAATAGATAATTTCTTGTAGAGGTCTTCAGTGGCATCAAAGTAAAAAAAAATTGCATCTACAAAACATCTTCTTTCTTCATGAAAGATAAAGCAATTCCATTAATAATTAATAGTTAATAATTAATAAATAATAATTAATAACCATGTACCTTATTTTTTACTTTTAAATTATTTTTCTTATCCAGTGTTGGCTTTCCTCCTTGCTTATCCTCTTGCTTGAATTTTTTCAAGATTTTTTTAAGTAGCTCATAATAACACAAACAGTAAAAAAGTTACTGCTGGGGGAGCACATCACACTATGTTGCCTCACGCTGGTTACTGCTTATGTGATAACAGTGACCAAATAGTTATACTAGTTCTTTAATTCTATGTAACACAATTCATTTGTTCACTGATGATAGCATTCACATTTCATTTGTTTAAACACTTTTTCTATATCATTTCTTCTTACAAATGACACTGAGTCATTCTCACTCAAAAAAAAATCAAAACAATACACTCTTGAAAAATCCAATTTATACATTAGCAGCTTTAAATAAAAAGCTTGACTATACTATTAGATTTCATGTGTGTTACAGACTTTATCATTCTTTAGAATTACAATGCATCATAGCCTTCACCTCATTGTTTTCTAGCATTAAGAGGTTTTCCTTTTAGTTGCATCTAAACAATGCAATGGACCTTTGCCAAAGTACTATTGAAACCTAGGCATTATCATGATTGTACAGTGACTTTATAACAACTCAGTGTCTCTTTTCCTCATATATGAGAATAGGTGTCATATTTCTTATTTACCTGGGGGCTAGAATTTCAATGTAATTAAAATGTCCAGGGCCACCACTTCAAGGAAAATTCTTGTCAGAATATGATAAAAGTTTGGTTTTGTTTCAATTCTGTGTCTCTTCTGTCCTCAAAATAAGTAACAGGTAAAATTTTTCCCTTTTCCCCAAAATGTAATATATAAAAAATTTAGATCTTGCAAATCTCAAATTCCAGATGATCATTTTGTCAATGATCATTAGATATTCATAGCCAAACATTTCCTTTGACTTCAATATTTACAGCTGTCTCATTGATAATGTTACAATTCCTAATTACAATCTTCTAGACAGTTTTTTATATCCCCTTTGACTACTGAGTATTCACTGTCATAATAAATGCAAAATATTCTGATCCAACTTCCTTTTTGTAAGGGAAGTTCACCAAATTATTGTCATCTCAAATTTCATTGTAAAGAATAGTTGAATTTTCTTTCTACATATATACCAAATATTCCTTAATATCTGATTTTAAAACATATTTATGTTTGATCTTTGCAATTAGTCTACACTCTTATACTGTTTTTCAGGCATCTTTAAATCTAAAATTTTTTTCACTAGTTTCATAATCTTCCTAGCTACATGTTACTGTATTATTTTGTGCTATATAGTAGGATTTGGTAGCTATTATAGCATGGGACAGGAGTAAGGACACAGGAGGATCCCTTTCTTGTATTGTCTTTCAGTATTATTACAGACAAGTACACAGAACCCAGTTCTTATTGTAATGGGTACTGAAAAGGACTTAAGGTAAAGATAAGCTCTAACAAACAATTAATAATCAAAGAAGATAGATGAGGTTAAAAAAAGTGTGGAAGCTAAATCAAGACATATAAATAGGTATAAACTTCAATGACTAGAACAAGAAACCATATCCCTTCAGCTGTTGATAAATTGAAGAATTCCTCTTTTGAAGGAAGAGTTAAAGTTCATGATTGATAGCTGTCACTGGACTGGGGGTTGAGGAGTCGAAGGAAACATAAAATTAATTACATATACTTTATCAATTAAAAATTAACTGTTAACTTGCTTAGAGGACACAAATATGTCAAGGACAAATGATCATTTAAGTAAAAGTAAAAAGAATATCAATTTAGTGGTTCATATGTCTAAAGCAACAGTACTACATATATTGAGAATGAATAAACAACCATTTCCAAAATTATATATGAAGGATTAATTTTCTATTTCAGCAACAAACTTTTTTTTTCTTTTTCAATTTGTAAACTATCTTGAGCAAAAACATAACCATCTGAATGAGAAGATGATCCCTCAATATCTGCTGTTTCCCTGCCTTGTACTTTTAGTAGCAAACTAAAGATTTTTTTTTTTTAAATTAATAAACCTTACTTTGTACATATGCCTATTAGTCTGTCTGTGATTGTTGCATAGCAAGAACCATCCTCACCAGCTAACCTATGCACGTGACATTTTTGGAGTGTGCTTCAGTGTTTGACTACAAGACAGTTTACTGGTCCTGTATTAGCAAAGGAACAAGTATAGATAAATGGTGGCTGAGATATTAACATAAGATAAATATGGTGTCCCAGGCCATTAAGTGATTGCATCGTTAAGTACCAGATGGACTTATGTGATATCAAAATTACTTCTACCATAAATACTAACAAATACTAAACACAACACAAGATGATTCACCAGAGAATGAATGCACTGATGACTTATTCTGGTTAATGCCAGATTAATTTTTCCCCAACTAGTCGTTGGGCCAGGGCTGATTGAAGAAGATTGTTTGATAGATTAATCAGTTCAAGAAACAAATCAGTTTGAAAAATAGCTTTTTTAAGTGCAACGTCAAATAAATTATTATTCAGGATATAAATCTCCCACAATAAGGTAACTTCCACCATTTTAGAAAGAATTTAACACTCATACTCACTGATTAGTCTAATATTGTTTACTTGCAGAAAAGCCCCCTATTTTTTGCATTTAAATAAATTTATTTCATCAATATTGTTATTTTGGTTATATATTATGCTTCTAAATTTCATAAATGATCCAGTGGATTTCTGTCTATATATACAGTATAGATTTCAAATGGATGTCCAAACAGTGTGTTGGTCACAATCATCTATAACTCAGTTTTTGTTTGATATTTGATAACATTATTTCTGATATTCTTTTGTGCATTTATGTGTGTAGAGTTGAAAAACATGTTTTAAAAGTCCTATAAAGTTTGCGCTACTCCATGGAAGTTCTATTCTTATTACGACAATGCCAAAGAAAATGCAAACTAAATGTCTGGTTTTGCTGCTGAAAAAACCAAGTATAGATGAGTAACATTATGAAATTCAATACATCAAATAAAATTGTTGTTAACATAGGACATTTGGAACACTCTGGAAACAGTAAAATATATTTCGTGATCTGTTGTAAGCTGTGTGAAATCATATCTAAGAAACTGTGGATAGGAAACAGTCATTGCAGTGAAGTAGTCACAGTAGTTCTTCATAACGAAGAATAAAAAATATTTCTGTGATATCAGAACCAATATTACTGAGATAATAGAAGTAATGCTTGGTAGAAACACTTAAATAAAATAAATAAAATCCTAACAAATTAAAATATGTGAAAAATTACTTAAAAATTTGAAACAGATGGTGCAAAGGGAGGAAGAAATCAGAGGGAAGAAAAGTTAAGAGATCAGTAAGGTTGAAAAAACATAAGAAACACATGCAGTGGTCCTCATGTGGGTTGGTTTTTTTTTTCATTTTATAAAGGGGACTGCTTTTTTTAAACTGTCACAAATCCACAAGCAAGCAGGGCGCAAATGTGTAGACAAGGGGTTAAAAATAACTCACTTCTCCATATGATTTAGCCATACATATACAGTAGGGAAGTTTGCAGTGGGATGTCTGAAAGTAAGAAAGGAAGTGGGTGGTGAGAAAATAGAAAAGGAAGAGCTGGTGCTGAGCAAGACCGGGATGCACGATTCTTGGTAAAAGAGGTATCAGTGGGAAAGAGTGAAGTTTGCTGGAGGTAGGTTTTAACAGCTTCTTATGGAGCTAAAGAAAATTAGCAGATTGGCACAGCTGAAAACGTACGTGGAGCTATGCAGCCTGAGATGCTTTACATATTTTAATATTCACACAAATATTTTTGTTGTGAAGTATATTGCTGCCTCAAATATTCTGTGCTGAAATATTTCCAGCTTATTTGTCAGACCTGTGTAATCATTTTGGCAAATAACAGAGCTCAGTCTCTAATGATGACAGCAATCTGTCATCATTAGGATTTCACAGTGTGGAAGAATATACTTTACAATCTGTTTTTCTCAATTGCTTCACATTCTCTATTTTACTCCACAGAACTTTCTTTGGCACCATCCATTCACTGTTAAAAACCATGTGCAAAAAAACTTGTTCCTGTTAGAAAGTTAATTACAGCACCTCAAAAGCAGTCAGAGAATGAAAAAACCCTGTCCATTCACATTCCTTCACACTTGGAATTAGTTTAAAACATCCAATGAAGATGTTTTGTTTTGTTTGACCTTTATTGAAAACACAGGCCTATTATTAGGACAACGTTATTTGTTATGTACATTAGCAAACTGGGAGATTATCATGGTAATTGTAAAGAAAGAATTTCACTTTTTCCTCCTAATCTGTTAGTTTCTGTATGTTTATGGTTTAAAATTGTTAAAGCTTTTGTGTTTAACCCTGATCTGAGTACTACTGTATGTTTGTAGATACGTTCTCCTTTTCTAGCTACAATTGTTTTCCAAATACTGAAGAAGAGAATTCAGCTGCTAGAACAGTCTTTCTGGGTTCCCAGCAGTCTGCAAAAGCTGTGTATAGGCTGGCTTGAACTGTCTGGTACCTGAAAGAGAACCCAAGCAAAGAGTCGGTTTATATATTTCAGATCAGCTGCACTTTGTGTACATGTGCCTTCCGTTTCTCTGTATGTGAGATCTGTCAGATTTAATGTGTCCATTGTAGATCAGCTATAGAATTTATGCCTAGAAAATCTCTTCTGTTTGGTACCATGAAGTGCCTGCACATCCACTCTAGGCTTGGTCTGTTCAGTCACCATCTCTACAGTGCCAGAACAAACCTTTCTGTCTTGGGATTTTCCCTCTCTCTTCATTTCATTGAGTAAAATAACTAATTCTAATCTGAATTAGGAGTAATCTTTTTGGAATGTTTTAACATGGATTTATAAATGCCACTTTATAACTCTTCCAATTATAACTTCCAAAACTCAGCCAATGTTCAAGACAATTAAAGAGGATATTTTATTAAAAAAAGAAAAACTTCAGTTTCTTCATACTGGGTAAATCTTCCTAAAGATTTACATGTCCCAGTAAAATATGGGGTTTTAAATAAACAGCAAAATTTAAGTCATAAATATATGTGCATAATTGTCACTTCATGCACTACGACTAGTTTAATACAGTACATCTTTCATTTGCCAGTGCACATCCACCTTCTGCCAAGCAGCTCTCAGACTATTAACAATATCTCATTGTCTTAGTGATTGCTTATGAACTTATTAGGATATCCTAACCATAGCTGAAGCAATCATCTCATTGACAGGACTGTTACGCTGCTATATATGGATTTTCTCCTGTTCTGACTTCTATCAGCTATTTACAGGTATTTACAGAGCTCCAAAAGCTAGAGGGGAAATGGATGACAGAAGAATTGCTTAAGAGTATTGTGCTCAAAAATCTTCTGCAAGCATTGTAAAAGAATAAAATAAATAAAAAGAAAATGTTAAAGAAAATTAATATCTGTTTTACTGTCTTCCAAGCTGAGATAGTTTCTGCATATATTTCTGTTTTTTCTGTTTTTCTTTATATGAAAATATAGATATGTCATGTCTGTTCTTAATGCTGTATATAAACAAGTGAGTGTTGATTCTGAAATGTGTAGTGACATTGGTACTGATGGTAGAAGTGTTCAGTCTTTGTTCTATTTTTTTAATGGATTATAGAAAATACTTGTTATTTACAAAGAAGCTTCTGGAAATAGTAAGATGTATCACTGTTTCTTTTAACTCTGTCGTAACAACTAGGAAGAACTGCATTATCATCACAGTGCTTGTTAGTAAGCATGGGGATAAACTAAACTAAAATGTAACACAATATTAATGTAGGCTTTTGAGATTTTTAATATTCCCTATATAAGCAAGCTGACGACCATAGGATCTTCTTCTTTACAATTATCTTTACAAGGTTACAATGGAAATCTCAGATGATGGAATATTTTCCCATCAAAATATTTACGAAGAGTAGGAAAGACCCGAATTGACCTTGAAAGCCTGAAATATGTGTATAAGCGTGTGTTTACATTTGTGTACATTTACAAAAGTTATTGTTTCAGTCTTCTTAAAAGATGTTTTGGCATTCAGATGTTACCTAACACTTTTGACTAACTGTCTTTCAGAGAAGGATCACAAATACTCTAGAAGCACCTTTTCCACAAGAAGTATGCATGTTCTTTAACATGATTAGAATTTTCCTGCAAAATGAGATGTTTTGGGTTAATCAGCTCACTTCCTCATAAATCTAATCCTCAAGAAGAAGTAAATTTGAACCCAGGTGAATGTTTCAACCACTAAATAGAAGCCTTTGTCTTCTTGTTCCCTTTCTGTCTCTAAAGGAATATCTAAAGAGTAATTCAGTGAATTCAGCAATGAATGCAGAAAACTCCTTTTGCCTGATACTCTGAGGTAGATAACTAGGAGAATCTTAATCTTAAATCTTAACCAATTCTTAAAACACCTTGCTTCAGAAAACAGATATCTGCACTAACTTGTCTATACTTAAGCTAAAATAATCTGCTTTTTGAAGGAAGGTATTTTCTATCTTCTCCTTTAGGAAAATATAGACATTGTGGATTTTTTCTGACTCTCTTCTTTATGTGCTTACTTAGTAAAGTACTATCAACAAACGCCATCATTCATTCCAAATTCCATAGCCAAGAAAACCCTACTTGATCATCATGAAAGCCCTTCTCCATTAAGAAAAAAGAAAAAATTAAATATGTCATGACAGAAAAATTGTTGCTCTTTGTTTTATCTAAAACTTCATTAATTAGTACACTGCCAGAAGACACAGGTTTATTTAATCTGTGTCTGAAAATATCCAACTCATAATTTATCTCCCAAAACACTGGTCTACCTATCTAGTTATCTAGTCTACAGATTACCTTACATAAATTAATGATCTATTTGACTAGTCACACCCAAAGGGCAATGTATAAATCAGTGTGTTAGGATGTTTGTTAAGGGAGAAAAGTCCTGAGTTTAGTCATTGTTATCAGAATTGGTTATAAAATATAGAAATATTCCACGCAACATTTTGAGCATGGAGATGAGAAAGGTTTTCATCCAAAAGACCCCTCTTGTAGTTTGAAAATTATGTGTGGAATAAGATAAATTCTCTAAGGCAAAGAAGGGCGGTGAATTTTCATTTCTTAATGTCATGAAAATGAACCTAAATTGTCTATAATTGGGAGATATAATGGCCAGGCATCTGTCTTTGGACTACATACTAGTGATTCTGTTACTCTGAAAAAGGTATGCAAATTCTTATTTCATGCAACATGTTCTCAGCTACCTTATTATCTAGCCATATGTACATTTTGGGTTCTGCTTCAAAGCACCTAGAGACTTAATTCTCTGGATACAGCTAATGTTTATGGTCTAGCCTTTAGAAGTGTGTGACTATGATGTGCGTTGACCTTGGCTGGATGCCAGGTACCCACCAAAACCACTCTATCACTCCCCACCTCAGCTGGACAAGGGAGAGAAAATATAACGAGATAAGGACAGGGAGAGATCACTCACCAATTACCGTCATGGGCAAAACAGACTCAACTTGGGGAAATTAATTTAATTTATTACCAATCAAATCAGAGTAGGGTGATGAGAACTAAAACGAAGTCTCAAAACACCTTCTCCCCACCCCTCCCTCCTTCTCAAGCTCAACTGCACTCCCAATTTCTCTACCTCCTCCCACACACCAGCACAGGGGGATAGGGAATAGGGGTTACAGTCAGTTCAGCACACATTGTCTCTGCCGCTCCTTTCTCCTCGCTCTCTTCCCCTGCTCCAGTGTGGGGTCCCTGCCACAGGAGACCCATGAACTTCTCCAGTGTGGGTCCTTCCCACAGGTTGCAGTTCTTTACTAGTTGCTCCAGTGTGGGTCCCTTCCACGTGGTGCAGTCCTTCAGGCACAGACTGCTCCAGTGTGGGTCCCCCATGGGGCCACAGGTCCTGCCAGGAGCCTGCTCCAGCGCAGGCTTCCCACAGGGTCACAGCCTCCTGCGGGCACCCACCTGCTCTGGCATGGGGTCCTCCATGGGCTGCAGGTGGATATCTGCTCCACCGGGGACCTCCCTGGACTGCAGGGGGACAGCCTGCCTCACCATGGTCTTCCCCACGGGCTGCAGGGGAATCTCTGCTCTGGCGCCTGGAGCATCTCCTCCTCCTCCTTTTTCACTGACCTGGGGGTCTGCAGGGTTGCTTCTCTCACATGTTCTCACTCCTCTCTTTGGCTGCTGTTGCACAGCAGATTTTTCCCCTTCTTAAATATGTCATCCCAGAGGCACTACCACCATCACTGACAGGCTTGTCCTTGGCCAGCAGCAGGTCTGTCTTGGAGCTGGCTGGCACTGGTTCTATCAGACACGGGGGAAGCTTCTGGCATCTTCTCACAGAAGCCACCTCTATGGCCCCCCCACTACCAAAACCTTGCCACACAAACCCAATACAGACTAACTATTCTATCTAAATCAGAAAAAAAGGGGAGTAAAATTAACATTTAAAAAAAAATGGTAAGATTAGATTTCTTAGGGAGTGTGATCATGTCAGCATGTATTAAGTGATATTATCTACAAAACCAGGATTTCTTCTGGGCTTTATTGATGGAATGCTTCCTTTCTGGATTGTCATTGGGCCTAGGAGTGAGCAAGACGCCAGACTGCACAATGCCCAGGACAGTACTGGACACAACTGCACAGATTTAAAATCAGACAGTCAAGTTCTATTTAAGTTTAAGTATCTCCTAATTGAGAACTTCTCTTTGGACTGCAGTATCTTATTTAGTTCAAGTTCTGCTAGCATCCAGGCACCAGCAATAGCTGGGAGTCCAGTAGTGCCATCCAAAAGAGGACAGCCTGGAAAGTGCCTAGCCTTGTTGGCCAGTGGGACTGCAATGAAATAACTATCATCTATTCCTAATGCAAAAGATTACATAAATATTGGTAGCTTCTTTATACTAGACACTGTTCATATACCAGATACCCAAGTATCATCCTAGAGTGCTCAGAAAATGGGATTTAGATGAGTGACAAATGCTCTCACAGTCAGATGGGAGCCAGGGAGGACTGACAGCATGAGTGAGTAAGTTAGTAGCTACAGGTGGTTGCCACTGAGAATTAATTTCCCTCTTCATTAAGCTTCTTATACACAGAGCCAAGGGAACTGACTAAGATGGTATGATCCTCGATGAAGCAGGAAATTGAGTAATCCTAGTCAGTCTCCTTCTAAATAAACCTTTCTTTTGGGAACTGTCTGCATAAGTAAAGTGACTAGTTCACTTTCCTTTTGCCTCAGTCTTTTTCTACTTAATACCTTTGAGAATAGAGGTCAATGTCTTGTAAACAAGATGAAAAAAAAGTAAAGAAAATTATGATAAAATAGCATCAATAAAAGAGATACCAAAAAAGTGCTCAGTTATAAAGTGTTCAGAGTGGGGTTAAAGATATCTTACTCTTTAAGGCAATATTTAAGGACAGTATCAGAAAGACATTCTGGCAATAACCTTTTATAAGAGGACAGTTCTGTGCTGGGGAAAGTAACACTAATAAAGAAAAGCTTTGAAGAAAGAGATAGGAGTTATGGTGGGTATTAGATTAGCCTGCCATTACACTACTACACTACTAGCATGTTACAGTGTTCCTTTATGTCTGGGAAATTTGATATTGCTTAGCTTTTAACTGAAATTATTCTTGAAATTTTATAAATGTTTTTAAAAAGGCAAGACATTTGGCTAATATCACAGCTGAAAACTATCAAAATAAAAGTTGCCCCTTCAAAAAAGAGAATCAAAACAAGTGACCCTGGGTGCTGAGAAAATCTGCTAGATTACAGAGTACTTTACACTAAAAGATGCCGAAGTGTGCTATTTTAAAAAACCTTTATGAAATGGTCAGTTTCTAATTGCTGTCAGTTCACTAAATTCCCCAGAGAGCTGAGGAAATTCCTCACAGTGTGTAAAGAATCCCGAGAATTAGGTATCAAAAATTTCTGTTCTCAAACTCTGACAATCCTTCAGCACACCAAACTTCAGCTGACATTACTATTGATTTCACAGTGTCTCACAGACATGATGGTGACTTCTGGAGCACTGGGGATGGGTCAGCATAGAACTGCAGTAAAACCCACTTAACCATCTGGCCTACCTTCTGGAAATCTCTTCCCTCGGTCTGGCATGGACTGAATAAATATCTTCATTTATAAAAATTTCCATAATGACTTACAATGTTGACAGTGAATACTCATTATATTTCCCTCTATACAACCCAGCTAACACAACCCCCTAAGAGCATATACAATTAATCTTTTCTATTTTAATTTTTCTCCTAAATAATGTCCCTGTAATTAGCAGTAATCACTTATGGTTTATATTATTTAATTTTTATAAAGTACCAACTACACACTCTGGTCAAAATGCTCCAGATTTTAAAAATATATATATATCAGAACTTCAATACAAGTTATAAATAAAGTCCAAATATGTAAACCAAAAAAGTTCCTATTTGCCTCTCTGTTGATACAACTTCAGCTGCAACCCTAAGTAAAATAAATTTTGCATTCTGCAGTGTGTCCCCCTCCTCCAAAAAACACAATACCATCAAACAAAAGCAACCAAGAATCCTGAATTTTACAATCCCTATCTTCCTCTGAATGGTTTGTAATTAGGTGGTGAAAAAATCAAGTCTATCACTTGTTTGTTACAAGGTGGAGGAAAAAACCTTCTCTCAATATACTAAGCTTACCTCTCCAGCTGAAGAAAACAGACCTAAAGTTTGCCCCAAAAAGAATTTCACAGGTGGGGTTTCTTGATGTCAAAGGTGAAGAAATTGCTTATTTCATATATTTCTTTGTAGCATTTTAAAACATGTTTTGTAATAATTTATATTTAAAATAATTAAAATGAGTTATTAACTGAACTCTCCTTTATCCTTTACTTATTGTACATCTAGAGCAGAATGAATAATAAGGGTAATAAATAGTATGCTAATGGTAAATATTAACATAAGCAACAGTCATGTGATATGTCTTCCCAATAACTTCTTATCTCATAGATATTTGAAAGTCAGTCACAGATACTGTATTCCTTAGCAAAGAAGAGATTCTGGGTACTGACACGAGGTAATTGTTGTAAACCCCTAACTTCATAATGAAGATTACAGTATTATGATTGTCACCCAATACAGTAATCACCATTTCTTATCTAGACATAAAGCACGGGTTACATATAGGAAAATTAGAAACATCTCTGTTAGATATACAACATAATCAGTGGATTAATAGTTTCAAATTCCAATAGCTATCTCGTATTATACTTGACTTTTTTTTATTTCCTATTAAAAATTTCCTATATAAAATTCCTTTAGGAAATTGTTTTTCTTTGCTCCCTTATGTGATAATATGATAACATAATACAGAAAGCTAACTAAAATTTGCAGAAAAATAACAAATCCTGTAGGAAAGCACCATCAGCAATGAAAGCTAAATCTAGGTCAGTTGATTTTGATTTTTTAAATTGTTGGTTACACCTGTAATAACATCTAAATGCACACACAAATATACATACATATAGGCAGATACATGTATATTTGCTTTTGTTTCTGCATTTTAAAAGGAAAGGCAATAATATTTATTTTTTCATGAATGAAGATTGGTTCTCCATCTATTTTAATGAAGGCCTTACTAATTAAAATAATTCTTTTAGTTTTTCTCCTGTCCAAAAATAAAAATAAATTTTATAGTAATATAGCCATTTTAAGCACGATATTAATAGTTACAAAAATAACATTTAAATATCCTTTAATATTAAACAATAAAATCAAATAAATTATCAATTTAAAACCAACCAACCAACCAACACAACTCACAAACAAGGAGTAGAAGGGAAGGAGAAAAGCAGCTTGAATAGATATTAAGAAAAGAAGGAAGAAAGGGGAGAAAAACCTGGACTAACTAACCACTACTATTGAACTAAAGGTTAAAAGTAAATCCAGTATATACAAACACTGTCTAGTTTTATGGTGTTAAGTTCTCACAGAAGTCACAGTAGCATGCTTTACATTCATTCCATAATCTAAAGCTTCCGGAAGGCACTGTAGCTGTATTTGCTAGGCTATTTGCTAGGCAGAAAATTTAGATTCAAAAAGTTTCTTTTAAATCCCCCCCAAAATACACAAAATTGGAGAAAAGGAAACTTTACAAAAGAAGTCTCATAGATTTTCTAATCTAAGTCGCTATGCAATACCATCTACTTATTTAATGTTATGAGCCATAGAATAACTGCAACTCTTTGCCAAGCCTTTTAGGTAATTGATTGAGTTTCTGACTAATGTCACAGTCAAAAATTTCTCTTAGTATCTCAGCCAAATGTTGCCTTTCCAGCTTTCTTCCTGTTGTACCTTTTTTCCTCTAATGTTTCTCATGACAAATTTGTATAGATATGCATATTTTGCCTTAATATCATTATATTAATTTTTTTACTAGGATTTAGGAAAAAAAAACTTGAATAAAAATGTGTAATGAGAAAATTATATAGGTAAGCAATCACTTAGAAAGTCACTGTTTACTGTATATTTTATAACATACATTGAATTTGTCATATTGTCCTGTGCAATCATAGCATCAGCCAAATATTTATTTATTAGTTGTTTGATATTGTGGCATATTACTATGCAATAAAATGAAACATTATAGCAGCTTTTACAGAGTGATTAGCAAATGCTCATTCTGGAAGCTAAAACAGTAAATTACCTGATTTCTGAATGTAATCTTAATAGTATTTTTAAGTGGTTAGTCTGTTAAAAAAACCCCAGTACTTAAAGGTTATAACAAAATTAAATTGCATTCTCAGCACGTCTATTTGATATTAGATCTATAGAGAGCTATTATTCATATAAGAATTTATCCATTTTTAAAGTTAGTTCTTAACAGAATTCAGAAATAAAATTAACATTATATGATTAATGGACACAATTTATATTACAACACTTAATGTTCAGCAGAATTTGCTCTTCAAATTTTACAGTCTATGTCCTTTTCCTTCAGATTTAAATGGGATAGTTTATTTGCAGAATACGAATAGGTTGCAAAATAAGATCAAAGATTATAGTAAATGTAATATTGCTAAGTGTTTTAAACTTGAAAATTAATTTCCAAATTTTAATTAACTATTTTCATTATTCAAATATTGCAATGACATTCTTAATTTAATTCTATTAAAAATAGTTTTTCTGGATTTTGGGGGCGGGGGGGACACCGGATAGCTTCATTTTTCAGAAAACTTCCTTATTGTGTGAACTGTTAGTCTAAAAAAAATATGTTAACCATTTTTCCTTCCTGCTCATATCCAGAGACTGTAAAGTTTTACCAGGAATTTTATTAACTTGTAAGGTAAGTTCTGGACTGGACTTCCAGACTCTCAGTTCCTCAATACAAATCATAACCTATTATTAATTTTCAAGAAGTGTTCTGTCTTTATGTGATAATCACACAATAGAAAGTTTATTTTGTCCAGTTGATTCAAATAATGTTGGCAAATACAATTTTATTTTAACTGTACCAGCAAGACATTTGTGTCTGCTGTACTTTTAATTTCTCCTCACTTGAAACATGCATGTCTGACTAAATCAACTGAAATCCATAGAAAGATTTTCACCTCTTGCAATCTATCTGGACACAATGATTCCAGAAAACAAAGGTAGACAGAATATGGACATTAGATTGACAAGGATCATATATTTTTGTTAGACTTAAAAAAAAAAAAAAAAGTGTTAAATGGTTTAATTTTATTTTTCTTTCTCATCACTTTGTGGAAAAGAACAACCAATTTGCAACAAAATATAGTGCAACTTCTTTAATAAGATTAATATTTTGTAAGAAAATCTGAAATATATTTCAGACTTCATTTTTTCTTCAAGTTCATTATCTCTCAAAGTCTTAAATTAATATTTTAATATTTTTGAGCATACATTTGTAACAAATCAAATACCTTTCTAACCTAAAAGCAATATTTTGAAAACACTGTAAATAATCTGGTATATAACATAAGCAAAGGGAATTGGGAAAAACTGTGCACTTAAACATATTAAAACATGGAGAAAAGAGACTCTTCTCTTCAAAACTGACTACAAATTGTATCATCTCATTTATCAGTATCTAAAAGGCATTTTGTTGGGTTTGGTTGTTTGGCTTTTTTGGCTATCTGATAGTCCCACTCTTTTTTTCTTAATCCACAGTAGTTACTGATGTTAGATTTGATACATTTGCTAACTAGATGAGGTTTGTTTGAACCCAAAATCTTGGATAACTTGTAAGCAGTAGAGATATTTTTAAACACAGGTTTTATTTAAATTATTTTTAAAGTAGTTCACATGACCATTATAATTGGTCATTGGTGTAGGAAAGTATACAATTTCATCAGATGTAAGTACTTTACCCGGGAATCCAAATATAAAGACACTATGATCATTCCTTTATATTATTTTTTTTCAGTTGTTCTAAATAACAACACATTTTTGTTCACTTACAAAGATGATCTTTTGGATGTAGAAAGTATTTAGGTGATACCAATTAAATGTGTACTTTGTGAATTCTGATGTCTATTTAATATATAGAGGCTAACGCTACTTGAATTCATATAAGTGTTCTGAAAGATTGTGGTATCTCTTTCATTAGAATCACCAGCTAACTCATTTAGACACCCCACCCATCCCCTGAAAATGGGTTACTGGGTAGTAATAACCAGTTTAAATCTATATATCAAACAATTAATGATAACTCCAGAGAAAGTAGGAAGTACTGGTTAGAGGATCTCTGCTGGCACTAACCTAGAAGGATATAGTTTCATATGATAACTTTAGCTATTCAAAAACTGAAAAAAAATTCAGCTTGCTTTGGTTCTGGAATTTTTTGCCACTAATCTTATAACAAAATATTCCTATTTTAGACAGACACTCACATTTATCTTTCTGGCTGGCAGCAACCCACTTCTCAACTGTCTTACTGCATACAAAACTAATGCTCTTATTCAAGATCCTATTCATGGTTTCATAATTCTCTTCAAGACATTTCCAGAATAAAAATTAATGAAAACTAGGAATGTCCCATTTTTACTCAAACCCACTGAAACCTGTATGCATTTAAGTAACAGCAGACTTGAGTAGACAGTTAAAGAAAGAAAGAATAAAGTATTTGAAATGAAAAGGAAAGTTCTGGTCACACTGACCTTCAAGAATTTGAATTTAGTTACATAGTCAGAGTGGCAGTTTCACAGCGTATTATGGAATAATCAGTAGCAAACTAATCTTATTTGTGTAGTTTAAAATATGAACAAACTGGCACATTCACAACTAAACTGACATGATTGATTGCCACATGGTTAAGAAGCTGGGTACAGCCCAAGTTATACTTAATCTAGTGCCATCCCAAATTATGGGTTTTGAGGAAGATAAACAGGAGTCTTTTTTTAACTTAAAAAACAGAGAGAAGAAATTCAACATAATAGAGACCTATAGGTAGAAGCTAAAATGGTCAGAAAGGACAAAGAAATGTTGCTGTAGATCCATCTGGGGGAAGCCTTGATAAATTAACCATAGTAACATGAATTAGGGCAAAAGAAACAGGAAGATGTTCCAGTAAATTACAGGTAATTTGTTATGAAACTTACGTCTATCTAGCTTAAGTAAAACATAATATTGGACCTTGACCCAGGCTGTTGACTATACTTCAGTTTCTCCAATTTAAAAGCCAAAACCCAACAAAACTTAATTAAGAATGAAAACACTTAGAAAGTTTGTTTGCAGTTTTGGGGGGAAGGGAAAATTGTTTCTGATCTATCACCATACATATTTCTGGCCATTCATGTAAATCTGAAAGAAAACAGTTCCTATGCAGTCTCAAATAGAAAACACCTTACAATTTCCTACTAAATGTTCATTTAAGTACCATACAGAAAACATCACAAATGAGATTTGGAACTCTTTTCCTAACTTTCAGATCAAAGTTGTTTGGAAGTTCTGTACATTTACTCTTGTCTTAATTACCTAAGTGCAGAATTTCATCATAATGTTAATCCTTTTAATTCTGCACATACATATAGCCACATTACATCTGATCTTCCACCACAGATATTTTCTTAATCTTTGTAGCATAGTTATGTGTCCTGCATGTCAGCTGGACTCTTCAGGACTTGAGAGGAATATCAGGAAGTCCATTCTTTTACAGACACTTCAGATGCTATGAGTAATTTGGCCATCTAGAATCACAAGTAATACTTTTATATCCAGTCAAAATTTGGCTAACTGGTCATACTCTGCTAGTGAAGCAGAAGTCTTTAGCCTTTATCTATTATGGTACAGGTATCTTGGACATCATATAAAATGTCTTACGCTAGGAACTGCACTTACTTCTTGTAGCAATATCTTTTCCTCACTAATTCAGAAAAATCAAGTAAATGATGTATGAAAATCACATCAGTTTTTTATCTAACTGGGAAGAATCCCAGTTAAAAGTAGCATACTAACAATTAAGGATAATTAACCGCAGGGTATATATCTCTTTAGCTGACAATTCCTTCTCTCTTAGCTTATCATTTGTGTCTATAAAACACACTATTGTGAACTATACATTATAATTATGGAGGACTTCTGGAGTATGTAAAATTGGAATAATATTTATGATGTATCCAAGCATCTACAGTTTATTTGCCTCTGTTAGTAGCCAGAGGACCATAATTTCCAGTGTTAATTCTTTGGCATAGTATTGAAGAAACAGAAGGGAAATGAACAGCTTATGAGGGAAAATCAGAAATACATAAACTAAAAAAAAGACCCCAATATTTTGACAAAAAGAAAGAAGATGTTCAGAGGAATGGATCTGTTTCTTGGTTAATGATTTCTCTAATTGTTTCTTTGAAATGGAAAAAAGATGGACACCCTTCTATTCATATAATTATGCAAATTAGATAATAGTCTTGTGTTTTGAAGTCCAACATCTGAATGTAAAAATATGCTAAGACAGATGTGAATAAATGCTGTTTGAAAAATTCTGATAAGTACTTTATGAGTTTAGTTACATGCTGTAAATTGTATGAAAAAAAGGAGAATTAAACTGTGAATAGTAATAAATAACAGTACTTACATTGGATTATGTTATGACTAAATATACCATAAATCTATTGCTTACATTGATTGAGCCTTGAATGTCTATTATCATAAATGAGCCCATAAAAAATACTTCACACATTAAGAGTAAATTACTCACTGATTAAACAGTTGCCACACTTTAAGCACCATTTCCTTCACTTAATTCAAATATTTCACAAATACAAATCTGCCATCAGCTTTAGTAGACAAAATGAGTTCTTACATTGAGTTAGCTTTGCAAAGCATTTGCAGAAGTGCATAATTTAGCTTGGGTCCCATTGAAAAATATGCATAAGTAGGAACATTGTGCTTTCTCCTATCAGAACCTAACTGTGTTTACAGAAGACATAGTATTTAATTAAATATACATGGTAGTCTCTGAAAATGAAGCAATAGTTTAAGAATAATTCTTGTGCTTAACGTTTTTAATTGCATTGAGCTAAAAACTCAGCAGTGATACCCGATCATAGAATCACAGAGCAATTTGGGTTGGAAAGGACTTCTGAAGGTCATTTAGTCCAAACCTCTGCTCAGAGCAGAGACAATTAAAGAAGGATGGTCAATGCCTTCCCCAGTCAGGGTCTGAATGTCTCCATGGATGGAGATTCCACAAACTTTCTGAGCCTCTTTTCCAATATTTGACCACTCTTACAATAAAATCATTTTTTCTTATCTCTAAGAAAAATTCTCAGGTTTTGGGCTTATTGCCTCTTATTCTATGACTTTGCCCTTCCAAGAAGAGTCTGAATCTGTATCTTCCCTATAGCCTCTCATAAGGCAGCTGCAGACAGCGAAAAGATCTCTGCTTAGCCTTCTCATCTTAAGGCTGAAGTCCAGCTCTTTCAGCCTCTCAAATGTTTTGTGTTCCAAACCACTACCCATTGAACACTGCCTCTAATTTGGTATTATATATGAACTTGCTTAGAGAGCACTCCATCCCACTGGTCAGGTCATTAATGAAGGTATTGAACAGTATTGGTCTCGCTACTGTGCCACAAGGGACATCGCCAGTAACTGTCTGTCAGTTGGACTTTGTACCACTGATCACAACACCTTGAGCCCAGCAGTCTGTGTGGGAGCCCTGCAGAAAACATTGTGTGCGAGGAGTCAGTGAACTTGGACAGGCCATGACTACTCTGCTGGGGCTCATACTTAGGGCTTGGGAAGCCTGTATATTATTAACATAATCTGTAACTTATAATATGTCTTTAGGAAAGATAAACTGTATGTGGATCAAGGGGTGGAATGTATTGATCCTGACCAGGAGACCATTGCATGTTTAGGAGTTAGTGAACCACACAGCAGTTAACCTGAGCAGTCCCAGGCCTGTGCTGTGCTTCTCGTCTATCGTGGTCTTCAGGCCTGTGTTGTGCTGCACATATTCCTAGGCCACAGGATAAACTGGGTCATCTCATTGTAACAGAAGAGCCTGCAGGCAGCTCCCACATGGTACCAGTGATTACACCATTGGCATGGCCTTGCCTTTATCTAAAAGTGCAGGAAGAAGCTCTCATGAGACCATCCTACAGGAGTATAGTTGTTGTAAGAAAATTATAGATTAACCCGAATGACTGAAAGGGAGAGCTTCTGTCCATGAACAGGGTCTGTTCTGCACAGTGCACCATACGAAAATCCATCTGGGCTCCATCTGGTGCTGCACAAATGCAGAGTGCCTGGCACCTGAAGGAATGTAAGATTTACTCACCATCTATATTCCTCTTCTTATTCAGTTTTATTTAAGCAGTTATCTTATTAAGCCACTTGTTGTTGGACATTTCTTACTGAGATCCAGAAAGAACTCTGCACTGTCTCTGTTTCTCTCTCTTTCACCTCACTCCCTCAGCCCCTGGTGCAGAACAGAGTCCAGCCTATCTTCCACCCATCTTGTTGTCCACTTATCCAGGACATAATTCACCAGCTGACTATATGGACACTATGGAAGACTATGTGGAAGACCTTCCCAAAGTTAAGATATATAACATCCACTGTTATTCCTCATCCCCAGCACCAACCATCTCATCATAAAAGGTAATCAGGACTTAATGCTGGTATGTTCTTACTGTGGATGAGGGAAAATGCTTATGCAGCCGAGGAATTGTTATATGGATAGTCACTAAATTCAATAATATTACTGCATTCTGAATCTAAAGACATTTGCATGAACAGACCCTTATTCTTTTTGTTCCTTGAAGTCAACAATAAACATCTTGCTGATGTCTGTGACATCACCTTTCCATTTCTTTTTCACTCTATCTGGTCAGATTCCGACTGTTGTGTTTTAAGACCAGCTGGCAACAAAGCACCATGAGGGTACTCACTCACTTTTCTCTACCTCTTTCACCCCTGCAGCACAGGGGTACGGGGAATGGGGGTTGTGGTCAGTTCGTCACACGTTGTCTCTGCTGCTCCTTCCTCCTCAGGGGGAAGACTCCTCACTCTTCACCTGCTCTGGTGTGGGTCCTGCCCACAGGCTGCAGTCCTTCAGGCACAGACTGCTCCAGTGTGGGCTTTCCCATGAAGCCACAGCCTTCTTTGGGAGCAGGCACTTGCTCCAGCGTGGGGTCCTCCATGGGCTGCAGGTGGACATCTGCTCCACCGTTAACCTCCCTGGGCTGCAAGGGAATCACCTCCTCCAGTACACCTCTTCCTCTTCCTTCTTCACTGACCATGCTGCCTGCATAGGTGTTTCGTTCACATTCCACTCCCCTACCCGCTGCAAGTTTCCCTTCTTAAATCTGTTCTGCCAGAGGCACTACCACTGTCACTGATTGGGTCGGCCTGGGCCAGATGCGGGGCCAACTTGGAGACGGGGAAGCTTCTAACAGCTACCACAGAAGCCATCCCTGTAGCCCCTCCCCGCTAGCAAAATCCTGCCACACAAACCCAATACACCAGCAAAAACACAAAAATGTCTTCTATCTTTTTGATACAAGAGCTGATGCAAGGGAATGTGAATTTCAACTTAGAGCTGCTGAAGGGGCTCCATAGCTAAGAAAGTAAATAGTGTATTTTATAATAATTGATTCTTTCCATCCCTAGATCTGGTAGTTACATGCTCCCCCTTTATTTCCATGCTGTAACATTTGAATATTCAGGTTATCTCACAGATATCTACCTATAAATAATGATTCCACACTGAGACTCCTCATCTATGAATTCTTTTTGGAGAAATTCCTGTTTCAGGGAGAGGAACTGCTTTAGCTTTATTTGCTTTCTTTCTGTTAATATTTGCTGTCATTACTCTTTTAGTGGACCATATGCCTAAAAAGTGTTAGACAAATGAAAGAAAAACAAAAAGTTTTGGAAAAATGTGATTTTTGTCCTTCCCATATATTAATGTAGGAAGAAATTTGAAATAAGTTGTATTCACAGGCATTGAAGTTAAAAATATATCAAACTGAAAATGCCTGAATACTTGAAGATATATTTGTTATGGGAGGAAGCTCATAAACATATAGAAATTACAGATTATAGGATTTCTAAACTGCTATCGACATGCCATGAATATCAAAACTTACAAAAACAATTACAAGCTCAGCTGAGTTAGCTTCAGTTGTAAAGCTCATGGAGAATTTAGAAATCTGGTATATTTTCTAGAAGGGGGGAAAGAATCCAAACAGAATTCCTACAGAATTTACCAACTCCTCAGAAAGAAGGACATCCAAAACTTCCTGTAAACAATTTCTTTACTTTTTAAGTCTGTCCACATTTTTATACCAGAGGATTTGACAATATTAAAACAAACAAACAAAAAACCTAAACCCAGTATTCAGTGGTGCCTGTAGCTGTATTCTAAGATTAATTATTTTAATTAATGTACCTAATTTCTTAATAAATACTAATAAAGTTTAAGATTTTGAAGGTAGGATTTATAAAAGTACACATTGATAAATCAGAGGAGGGGTTACAGTGATTCTGACCACAGACAAAAATTCCTCCACATGTACAGATTTTAATGGTGTGTGTGTATATATATATGTGTGTGTGTTAACAGTACTGGACTGACATACAAAATGAGTACACAGTAGAGGGAGAAAATGTGGAAAAATAATTTATTATGGCTTCTTGACTATATCTTAGTTGTAAAATATAAATATTTGTTCTCAGTTTGTTAAAAAATCTGATAAATAAGTCATCATAAATCATAGAATCATAGAATGGTTTGGTTTGGAAGGGACCTTAAAGATCATCCAGTTCCAACCTCCCTACCATGGGCAGGGACTAGACCAGGTTGCAAAAAACACCATCCAGCCTGGCCTTGAACACTTCCAGGGAGGGGGCATTCACAACTTCTCTGGGCAACCTGTTCCAGTGCCTCACCACCCTCACAGTGAAGAACTTCCTCCTTACATCTAATCTAAATCTACCCTCTTTCAGTTTAAAGCCATTACCCCTTGTCCTATCACTGCATGCCCTTGTAAAAAGTCTCTCCCCAGCTTTCTTGTAGGCCCCTTTAGGTACTGGAAGGCTGCTATAAGGTCTCCTCTGAGCCTTCTTTGCCCCAGGCTAAACAACCTCAAGTCTCTCAGCCTGTCCTCATAGGGGAGGTGCTCCAGCCCTCTGATCATCTTCATGTCCCTCCTCTAGACTTGCTCCAACATGTTCCTGTTGTTCTTACGTTGGGGACCCCATAGCTGAACGCAGTACTCCAGGTGAGGTCTCACAAGAGTGGAGTAGAGGGTCACAATCACCTCCCTCAACCTGCTGGTCACGCTTCTTTTGATGAGGTCACATTGAGCTTCTTGTCAACCAACACCCTCAAGTCCTTCTCCGCAGGGCTCCTCTCAATCCACTCATTGCCCAGGCTCTATTTGTGTTGGGATTGCCCTGAGCCATGTGCAGGACCTTCCACTTGGCCTTGTTGAACTTCAGGATGTTCACACGGGCCTACCTCTCAAGCCTGTCAAGGTCCCTCTGGATGGCATCCCTTCCCTCCAGTGGGTCGACTGCACAACACAGCTTGGTGTTGTCAGCAAACTTGCTGAGGGTGCACTTAATTGAACTGTCTGTGTTGCCAGCAAAGATGTTAAACAGTACCGGTCTCAATACCGACCCCTGAGGAACACCACTCATCACTGGTCTCTACTTGGACACCAAGCTGTTGACAGCAACTCTTTGAGTGCGACCATCCAGCCAATTCCTTACCCACCGAGTGGTCCATCCATCAAATCCATGTCTCTCCAATTTAGAGACAAGGATGTCATGCGGGACTGTGTCAAATGCTTTGCACAAGTCCAGGTAGATGTCACTTGCTCTTCCCTTATCCACCAATGCTGTAACCCTGTCGTAGGTGGCCACCAAATTTTTCATGCACGATTTGCCCTTAGTGAAGCCATGTTGGCTGTCACCAATCACCTCCTTATTTTCCATGTGCCTTAGCATAGTTTCCAGCAGGATGTGCTCCATGATCTTGCCGGGCACAGAGGTGAGACTGACTGGCCTGTAGTTCCCCAGGTCTTCCTTTTTTCGCTTTTTAAAAATTGTATTGGGTTTGTGTGGCAAGATTATGGTAGCGGGGGCATTACAGGGGTGGTTTCTGTGAGAAGCTGCTGGAAGCTTCCCCTGTGTTCGAGAGAGAGCCAATACCATCTCGCTTTAAGATGGACCCACCGCTGGCCAAGGCCGAGCCAATCAGCGATAGTGGTAACACCCCTGTGATAACATTTTGAAGAAGGAAAAAAAGTTGCAGGAGAGACAGAAACGGCAGGCGGAGAGAGGAGTGAGAACATGTAAGAGAAACAACCCTTCAGACACCAAGGTCAGTGAAGGAGGGGAGGAGATGCGCCAGGCACTGGAGCAGAGATTCCCCTGCAGCCTGTGGGGAAGACCATGGTGGGGCAGGCTGTCCCCGTGCAGCCCATCGAAGTCCACGGTGGAGCAGATACCCAC
Source organism: Aquila chrysaetos chrysaetos (assembly GCF_900496995.4). NCBI lineage: Eukaryota > Metazoa > Chordata > Aves > Accipitriformes > Accipitridae > Aquila > Aquila chrysaetos. The sequence continues at coordinate 22,123,430 of NC_044004.1, forward strand.
CTGCAGCCAGTGGAGGAGCCCACGCCGGAGCAGGTGGGTGCCTGAAGGAGGCTGTGACCCCCACGGGAAGTCCACACTGGAGCAGGTTCCTGGCAGGACCTGCGGATCTGTGGAGAGAGGAGCCCACACTGGAGCAGGTTTTCTGGCAGGACTTGTGACCCCGTGGGGGACCCACGCTGGAGCAGTGTGCTCCTGAAGGACTGCACCCTGTGGAAGGGACCCATGCTGGAGCAGTTCATGACGAACTGCAGCCCATGGGAAGGGCCCACGTTGGAGAAGTTCGTGGAGGACTGTCTCCCGTGGGTGGGACCCCACGCTGGAGCAGGGAAGAGTGTGATGAGTCCTCCCCCTGAGGAGGATGAAGCGGCAGAAATAACGTGTGATGAACTGACCGTAAACCCCATTCCCTGTCCCCCTGCGCCACTGGAGAGGGGTAGGTAGAGAATTCGGGAGTGAAGTTGTGCCCAGGAAGAAGGGAACAGTGGAGGGAAGGTGTTCTGAGATTTGGTTTTATTTCTCATTACCCTACTCTGGTTGACTGGTAATAAATTGAGTTAATTTTCCCCAAGCTGAGTCTGTTTTGCCCATGATGGTAATTGGTGAGTGATCTCCCCTGTCCTTATCTTGACCCACAAGCTCTTTTTTTTTATATTTTCTCTCCCCTGTCCAGCTGAGGAGGGGGAGTGATAGAACAGCTTTGGTGGGCACCTGGCATTCAGCCAGGGTCAACCCATCACACCACATTTTCCCTAGTCTTCCTTTTATCACCAGCATACCTACAGAAGCTTTTCTTGTTGGCCTTGATGTCCCTGGCCAGATTTAATTCTACCAGGGCTTTAGCTTTCCTAACCTGATCCCTGGCTGCTTGGACAATTTCTCTGTATTCCTCCCAGGCTACCTGTCCTTGCTTCCACCCTCTGTAGGCTTCCTTCTTCTGATTGAGTTTGTCCAGGAGCAACTTGTTCATCCATGCAGGCCTCCTGGACTTTTTGCCTGACTTCCTCTTTGTTGGGATGCATCACTCCTGAGCTTGGAGGAGGTGGTCCTTGAATATTAACCAGATTTCTTGGGCCCCTCTTCCCCCCCAGGGCTGTATCCCGTGGTACTCTACCAAGCAAATTAACAACATGGAATCCCATTTCTCATATTACGAAGACCTTAGTTACTCTTTGACAGTGTCTAAATGGGGTCTCATATGTTAATGGTATGAAATCTAGGGTCACTTTGATGTATTTTTCTGAATGTGAACATCTCTGGTTACTTTTATTCCATATACCTTCTGATACCTTTACTCCAAAAATGAAAGGTCAGTGGCAAGCAGGAGGAAGAAATATATTTAAAATTTTGTGTGTTAAGGTAAAGACAGAAGCCCAAGTCCTAACATTCCAACCACAAGCAACTGTGTTGAGACAAAACATATCTGTGTAGACAATGACAGAATAAAAGCTCCTAAGTTTTTACCTTTTTACTCTAAATGCACAAAGTAGAAAGAATCCCATTGTCCTCCCACTGGTGTAATGCCTTTGCAGTATTTTCTATGATAAAAGTTGAACAACAAATAAAAGTTTGATAAAAGTTGAAAAGTTTTTCAATTCAAAGTGAAAAAACCCCACTCCAAATATCCATGTACGAATAGCAAATCTTTTAAATAAGGAAATATGATTTTCTCAGTCACTGTTCACATTAGGATTCACTTTATCAAAGTGATTTTGCCCTGTCATCTGATGTCAGTGGGGTGCATTGCCTTTTGGAGACACCTTTCAAAAGTGATCTACAGTGTCAAGTGCCCCTTTTGCCTTGAAAAATTTTACATAAAGATCAGAGCACCTTCAGTTTTTTCACAGTGGTTATATCATCTATTAATGCATTACATAAGAATTAAACTTACATCACATCTGAGCTTCCTTTACAATGGGAATCTCCAGATCCGTAAGAACTAGTGGTACTCCATGCGAGGAACAACGAACATAATGCAATCTTTACAAATCTTTTCTTCTTTTCATATTTTGTAAACTGCTTTCAATACTTTGTATACTGATCCATAGTCTTATTTATAAAAACAATCTTAATTTGTTCTGTGAGTGAGTTGAGTAGGTCTTCTGAATCTGTATGTCTGCATACCAAAAAAGATGGAACAAGTTAAAGTATATTTTATAGTAGTTATTAGGCATTTTAATTTTAAAATCTGAAATTTCCTTCATACTTTTCTTAAAACATATATTAAAGAATAAAGTTACTATCAATCAAAACTGTATCATGTAGTAAATCATCTACACGAATATTTTTAAAATGCTGTTTGGTTTGTTGAAAAACTACTATATCTGATGAATAATGCATAAACATTTTAGCTCAGAAAACTTATCCAAACAAGACATGGAAAGACTTGTCAAAGTAATTTTAAAAAAGTGAGGAAATTTTATTACACTATGTAAAGGAATTTGCCAGTGTAATTAAAACTAGCTGTATTGCTAATACACAACCATCAACTACTTGACTCACTAAAAGCCAAAATAATATATTCTGAAATTTACAATTTGCTGCTTGTATATCAAGCTATGAGTAAAATGGTAAGAAAAATATTTTGTGACATTACCTACTCAAGTACTCTGTAAATTGTAATCTAATTTTAATCCATGGAGCTAAGGGTGTAGACCAAAATTAGGGAGTTAGTTCAGAAAAAAATATTATAAATCTGAACAATATCAATATTTTCTGTTTAAATTTCATTGAGTCCTTTAATAATTTCTAGAATCTTTGCTGAAAAGGGAGAAGCCACTAGTTAACTGAGGAACAGCAAGGCAAGGAAAGGCAATGCAAGAGAAGAATTTCCTGATGCACCTATGAATTATCATGGTATTATGCTGAAAAATCATGCACTTGCAACCATCCATTTCCCAGCATTAGAAAATAACAAAATGTTGTCACAAATGTCATGTTCAATGGAAGTAGGAAAACTATTATTCTCTGATTTCTGCTGGTTAAAAATTAAGCAATATAACCATTATTGGTTTAAAAGATATGCTAAAAATCCTAGATGAAGTCAGTAAAGAGATAGGAAGATCAGATATGGTCTTTTTTTACTGTAGCCCACATTAACTTCTTGTGCTCTACCCTCTCACATTTGTTTCATTCAATTATAATTCAAATACAACTTTTAAACAACCCACAAATACCTGGCACCTTGATCTGACTGCAGCCATTTTATCTGACATTTCTACCTATGCAGACTTTTTTTGAAAAATTTTCATTAAATTTTTCACTATATATTTTAGGGCTGTTTTCATTTTCAGCACTGTGACCTATCTTGTCCTAGTTCCACCATTTAGAGAAGTGAACAACAACCTGTGGTCTTAAAGGAGATTTTCAGGAGCACTTAAGCTGCTTAAGAACAGAAGACAGTGTGAAAGTTACTTGGGTAGAATTCAAGAAAGTACTTTTTAAAAAGGACAAGAACCTTCTGTTCCATTTAGTCATTTGTCTTTATAAATACGTCATTATTATAGTTTTGGAAAAAAAAAAAAAAATCAGATAGGCTAAACTACAGAGTAAATGGCCTGAATTTAACAGTCCATTTCACCTCAACTGACAAACTGACCCTATTATATTAAATATTTTTTTGTTCTTCCCTATTTATAAAAAGTATTTTGGAATAACTAAATGACATTTACCTCAGACTCTGGCAGAACTCCTGTGGCTGATTTTTAGACTAGATTTTTCATGAGATATCAGATTTAGTTCTCTCAATTTCAGAAATTGTTTCTACTCCTAAAAAGAAAGTAGCCTTAGGAACTGATAACTTAGTTTTTGAGGAAGCAAGATTGATATCCTGCCCCTCAGTATGTTTTCATTTTTTCGCTAAATGTACTTCAAAATAGTTTGAATTTTCACTGAAATTTAAGACACATCTATTTTGCTATCCTATGAAAGCAAACTGCTCTGATAGAAGAATACATGATGCCTCCTTCAGGGTTCTCAAAGAGGTTTCAGGCAGAAAAAGCTAAATTTCCAAGTCTAGGATGCATACAGTAGATTATGCTAGATTACTGTCAGTGAAGAACAAAGCCAATGCCAGGTAAATATAGCACTAAGAAAGAGCCGGATTAAAATTTTCCCCTTAGGCATTCTGGATTCAGTGCCTTCTCCTGTTTGACAAGATAATGCATTTAAGGAGGGAAAGTATGGGATTTTTATGACAAAGTGCATCTAAAAGTCATTTCTTTGATAACTGTCCTGTTGCATGTATTACTATATGCATGTGCATGACTCCCGACAGTTAGGTATAACATATTTAATAGAATCATGTTTTTGGCAAAACACATGAGGCACCATTTATCTTGGGGAGCTCCCCATTACCGGTCTGACAGCTTTATAGTTCTGTTGGGAAATGAAGTATAACATCAGGTTACTAAGCACCTCCGCAGCTTTTTTAAAGTACTTCTTGGAACTCACTTGTTTCTCCTAATTGATTCAGTCCACATCATTTTGAACATAAATGGGACATCATGTTTAGAAATATGCTGCATAACTACTTTTAGCTAACATGTCTTGCTACCTCTGCATATCTAAATCAAGCACTGGCATATAAATGTCATATTGAAAGCAAATTTTTATCTTCTTCCTGAGTTGCATTGACATTTAATGTATATAAATTATTTTGACAGTTCAAGCTAGTCTCTGAAGTTGTCTGCCGACTGTCAGAAAATAACATGAAAGGCTGAGCAGCAATTTCATTTTTCAAGTTTTACATAGAATAAGTTTTAATTAGTCAATCTGACTTACTTCTTTAGTGAATTCATGTGCTATACTACATCAGAATTAATAAGAGATCTTTCTCTGTACATTGTAATCCTGTTGATATTTTCTTGAGTCACTAAACCTATAAGCAAGATAGCATCTCATACCATCTCTGAATATTAGTGATAAATATGCTGGTATATCACAATTTATGAAGTGTAAACTAGCCTTTTATCATTCCTGGCTTTTCTCCCCATTATAGTGATGGTGAATAATAAGTAATGAAATGCTATAGATATGCTGACTTTGGTGTTCTTTTCTCAAGCTAACCTATGTGTTTCTTTCTTTATATCCTTCCTTATTTTTCCAAAATGTTAATACTTTTTAAATGAGTAAATACATGCTTACTGGGGAAAAAAAGGAGAGACAGATTGAGGATCAACCAACAACATGTGTTTTCTCCTGATATTTTAAACCCTCCTTTTGCTAGGTTGCTTATTATTTTGCTGATTGACCCCTTTTGTGCCTTCTGGCACCCAGTCTTCCATTTCCCCAAAGATTTATTTATTTTTCTTTACTTTTAAAATTTTGATTACTTTATGTAGGAGACAGCTTTCCTGCAACTGTGACTGGAAAAAAAAAAGAAAATCATTATATCTTGATGATCACTTAGATCTGTAATCTTTTTACTGTGCTCTATCAATTGTAATACTGTTGGAGGCTTAACTGTAAGATGAGCCATTACTGATTTGATTCAGTAAACTAACATAATCCAAGATTATAGGTTTAAATCATAAATTAAGACATAGAACATATTTTAAAACTGCTGAAATGACATTCTTCCCCTCTCAATGAAGCATACATTGCACTTACGGGAAATGCTTTTTTGCTTACTGCGACTTATATGAGCATCTCAGTCTTATGGAAGTCATACATCTTATGTAAATTTATAAATACACTAGATTATGAGACATCCCCTGTAATGGAGTAAACCTTTTTGCATGTCTCTTATATGAACAATTTATTGGGCCACCCTTAGGAAACACTCCGACTTGAGTCACAAGGTTGTAGCACTCCAGTTCAGAATGGATCCTCTTCCAGTGCTCTGTTGAGGAAGAGGACTTCACAGTGCCTCTGCTGCTCCTGGGACCATATACTTGATCACTAGTCAAATTTCTCACTACCATATTAAAACCAAAAATAGTTAACCATCATTCTCAATGTTCTAGAAATCCAATATATATAACACACACACATATATTAATATATAAAAAACATACATAAGGAACAAACACTTATTGCACGGTTACAGCACTATTGATTCCAGGAGACAGGCTGTCCACAGACAGTAAGAGGCAAGCTATGAAAAACTGTAAGGTTTCCGGGCATTAAGAATGATGACAGGTACTTCTCTGTGAGCATGCTCATCCCAGGGCTCTGGTACTCACACGTCTTGATTTGCACTCCTCTCTGCTTTTTACTCAGTGTATGGAACATACTTTCAGTGAATGCCTTCTTTCCTCCCTGAATGTCTTTACCTCTATTTAATATGAAGCCCTCTCCCATTCTCCTTCTTGCTTTCAAATTTTTCTAATCACTGTCTTGCATCTTCTTGGCTGCTGGGAGAGGGGGAAGCTTCGGTCAAAATATTTTCCACTACAGGAGGGAAAGAGACCAAAGTCCTGATACTGCCATTTTTTCCTTGTGGTGCCATGAAGACTCATGGCTTTTAGTTTTTAGGAATACCTTTCAGTATTCTTTCTAACTTACCTGACAGTATACAATACCACAAAGTTGATACCATATAGTTAACACTGATGACTGCAGTCCTTGGAGAGTCTTAGTCATTGAGGTCTGGGTGATCAGGAACGCTGTTTGATGAGAGACATCAATGCCAAAGTGGGCTTGTCTTCTTTCTTTTCCAGTTTTCCTTGTTTGTACCTGATGCTTTTACGCTATTGGCCTCCATCCCCAAAGGGGGAGTGGGGGGTGGTGTTTCATCTGCTCCCAATATTGCTTACCTTGTTTCTCTTTTCTCTTGGTAGTCATTCTTCCTGCATATTCATTAGGATGTCTGCCTATTTGCAGTTCCTTGTGCTTATCTTGTTCTTTGTGTGGCAATTTTTGTTTACTTTGATGCCTTTTGTATGCACTTACACCTCTCTTTCTTTGACATCTTGGTGGTCACATTGCTCACTATTCACATAGTAAAACTATGGCTATACAAACACTGTTACAAAATGCTTATATGCTGTTGTTAATTACACTATTTCAGTATGCTTACATTCAGGATCAAGGCAAGCTAATATTAATGATACCATGATTAGGACATTTATGGTTTACAGCTGTCACAGGCCTCTGCCTTGGCTACAGATATCTTACTGGCACAGGAATTATGCTAGCCAGAAGATAAGTTCCATTTCTTTTTACATGTGTGTCCTGCTTAGAAAAGAGTGCTAGCTGAAAAGTCATTTTCCAGATTACCTGAGGGATGTCTTTTGAGTATATTTTGCAAAGATATAGGAACTTACATTCCAGTATTGGTAACAATAATGGTAATGTATTATTTCAGAAAACCCTCAATGTTTTGCTCTTGCAAAAATCTCCAAGAGAACTAGCTTTGCCCTGAAAAGAAATTTGTTTTCATCCTATCCCAGGAACACTGAATAATTGGATGTTAACTATATTTTGTTCCAATAGTGCTTGCCTAACCCAGACAGGTGGAAAACAGAAGAAAAACAAGTTTGAAACATGCTTGAAACATGGGAGTGTTTCATCTGGAGTACATAAACAACAAAGTGGTACTATTTTAACTGTATGGAAGAACAGACAGAATGACTTGTTTAGCCTTTGGTAGATACTAAATCTGTAGCATGCAGAGGCAATATAACTCAAGATTTCATCCCATTTTGTTTAAACATCTGTAATAAAAAGAGGTCAACAACTCCCATACAGTTAAATGCGACTGGTGACACATGGGTCTATATTCATAGAAAATCACTAGTAATATTTTGCTGGACACAAGAAAAGTGTGTCTTTGGCTTATGACAATGGATAAATGTTTCAAGTAACTATCCTTTGATATAGATATACCCGTGTCTTTATATGAGTCACCAGATTTTTCAGTTCGCAAGTGTCCAGGTGAGCCTCAGGATTGTCCATCTTTTCCTGAGCACCACAGCTTAAGTCAATGAAACCTTCATACTCACTCTCCTAGGTAAACTCCTTCACACAGAAGCTTTCTGAGTCAGTATCATAAACTCTTGACCATCAGTACTTTCTGATACAAGGAGACATTTTAGGAATTATATGCAGATTAGGTAGAGAGAACAGAAGCAACGCCAGAAGAATAAATTGTCTGGAGGGGCTGGCTAATTGGCTGGAGAAGCTGCCACTTTCTGCACTTCTCCATTAGTGCAGAGGAAAGAATTGCACAGCATAATTTCCTCCATAACCAAGAGAGAAATCAAGTTCCAAAGTGTTTCAAGGAGAAATCAAGCCTCCAAATCAAGAGAAACAAGGCCTCTAAACTGAGTTGTCAAAATAACCTTCCTAGGATATTAGCAGTAAGCATGTCTTCCACTTCACTCTTGGAGTCCACCTGGGGTTATCTTTATACAGTTTCTTAACACAGTCTGCTTATGTGCTCTTTCTTTTTGTCCGTTTACAGTCATTCCATTTTCTGCTCTCTTTGTTATCTCTAAACCAGTTTCACTTGATTCACATGGCTGCCTTCCTGGGACCTCCTGTATTATCCTTTGTCTGCACTCTTCCATGTCACTTTTTATTCTAGAACTGCAGACAATTCAGTCTGTACAGAATTACTTCTACTATTATGTCCTTCCTATAAACTAAAGCTTAATTAACACAAGGCAGTGGTTATTTAGCCATTAGGCAATTGCAGCCGCAGCTGAAACAAGCAAAAATAACTCAGTGTAAGGCAATCCCAGACTAGTCCTGAGATCCCTGCACTGTCAAGTAAATATAAAATCAGTGGTCTTTTACTAGTAATGGAAAAAATGTACTGGGCTGCAATGGGCTTTCTCCTTAAGGACTACAGAAAGAGACTCCTCCAGCCCACGGAGGAGACCAAGTTGGAGCAGATATCCACACTGCAGCATGTCAAGGACCCTATGCTGGAGCAGGTGGATGTGCCCTGAAGGAAGCTGCAGCCTGTGGAGAGGAGCCCATGCAGGAGCAGGTTTTCTGGCAGGGACTACGGGCCATGTAGGACCCATGCTGAAACATGTTTATCCTTAAGGGCTGCAGCCCATGGGAAGAACCCACACTGGAGCAAGGGAAAAGTGAAAGAAGAAGGAGTGGCAGAGATGGACTGACTGCTACACCCATTCCCCATCTCCCATGAGTTGCTGGTGGGGGAGGTAGAAGAGTCAGGAGTAAAGTTGAGCCTGGGAAGAAGAGTGGACTGCAGGGAAGGTGTTTTAGTTTTGGTCTTTGTTTCTCACCATCCAACTCCATTTTAACTGGTAATAAACAAAATTAATCTTTCTCAAGTTGAGTCTGTTTTGCCTGTGACAGTAATTGGTGAGTGATCTCCCTGTATTTATCTCAAACCACAAGCTTTTTCATCTTATTTTCTCCTCCTGTCCTGTTGAGGAGGAGAAGTGAAAGAGTGGCTGGGTGGGCATCCAGCACCTGGCCAAGGTCAAACCTCCACAACTATTAAGCATTATTCAGCAAGCCAAAGCTGAAGAGAAAAAATAGCAGAAAAAAACCCACCTATCACATTCTAGATTTCTGTAGCATTTATATTATCTATAAGAAAATATGACATGTTATACAGTATTTATTAAAGACAGGTAAGAATCTGTTTTATTTCTTTTAAAAGTATATATCATTCTGATACAATAATCTTAATTTCCCTGTCTCAAAATATTATACCTATATTTAAAAACAAATTTAAAATTGTAAACTATTCAGAAATTTTCCTTAGTGTTTCATTTTTTTATATGAAATATTATTTTAGGACTAAAATTGCCATCATCTGAGTCAGTTTCCCAAATCTTTTGACATTCCAGTGGCCACAAACCCAGAAGGATCTTTTTGTTTCAATTTCTCTTTTGTAATGGTAAGTAACTGTCGTCAGGCTAAAGACAAAGTGAAAAAGATAAAAAAGGGATCTCAGCAATTTTCAGGCTGTATGAGATACTATCGTCAACTTCACTAGAAAATGCTGGCAAGTAAAAACCACATCAGTCTTCCAAACAGATGAAAAGCAAGATGAAAGTGATCTTTTCACTTCCATTTAACACAAGTGTTTTGGGGTTTTTTTTCTTGTTTTGTTTTGGTTTTACTTTTCTACTAAGATGAGACCGTCTTTTTTCCCACTTCAAAGTCTTAAATACATTCTGGATAGAAACAGACAGAAGAATACAACTTGCTTTTTGAACAGTGAATTTTATTTTTTCCTGGTCTACACTGACATTTATAACCCTTATGAAAACCTAAAGCACATTTGTTGGCACTTCTGTATCATACTGTAGATAAGGTTTTTAAGAGTATCACAAAGAAAGATGGACTGTACTTCCATCACAGTTTTGCTTTACTGTTAGAAGTTGGAGGGAAAAGCCTGTCATACAAAAAAGTTTTATAAAATATTTTGAGATAGTTTATTAAATTTTGACCTTCCTTTTATTTATAGAATTTTATATACAGTGCAAGGCCTTTGTATTATCTCATTCTGAACCCAGCGTATTACATTTACAGGCACTAGACCAGAAGTTATTTCTATGGGATCACATTTCTTTTTTCTCTTTTTTTTTTTCTTTCTCCAAACGATATTGTTCCAGGTTTATATGGCTTGTTCTCTGTCCTTTAGTCCTTTAGCCATTTTCTTTTAAATTAATATGCCACTCTCTCCTGTTCAATGATTCTGCTCCTTACACAACCTCTGATATTAAAAAGCTTCCTGAGCAGCCATTAAGTATGATGTCTACACTGCAATTCCTTTGTCTACTTCAGCAATGATAGTGTCATGGAAATAACAAATTAGTAAGGCATAACCTTCCTATTCCAACCTTCGTTTAATCAAGTTGTGCTTTTCTAAGCATTTTCTGATCTGGTGGTTTAAAATTAGTTCCTAATACTTTCCTGCAAATTGAAGTTAAGCTATTTGGTCTTTAATTTCCTGCTGTGTCCCTAGGCTTTTTCTTAAATAAGGGTATTCTGTTGGCTTCTCTAATTTCTGTTCCCATTCCCATTAGCATCTCTTGGGAGATGAGTGCTTCTGGAGTCTTGATCAATGTTCAGAACTTCTTATATTTAATAAATTCAAGGTTTTATTTGTCCCTTTCTTAATTTATTATAATTCCTCTTCTGTAAATTTGATTTCTCAATTAGTGAAGGCAAATTTCAAAACTAAATATTTTGCAGAGGCTTTTAAGATTTTTTTTATCTTTATTTGTATTGTATTCCCTTTTTTTTTGTACATGCAATATACCAGACTCCTTTATTCATTTTGGACTTTATTATATAAACAAATTAACTTTAAACCAATTTAAGTGAAAGTGCTTGTCAGTATATAATCTGATGTGTTTTCTTTCTCTTTTCATACATTTAGGCTTAATTTTAATATTATTTGTAAGATTTTTCTAACCTTTCTGCTGCTAAATTCAAGAACTTCTGCAAAGGCAGCTGAATATCAAGTCTTCCCTCTTTCTTTGTTAATTACCTGTCTTACACTTACTGAACTAAGTCTTTATTTGATACTATAGATAACTGACCCAATATATCTTGTTCTTAGATTTACGTTATAAAATGAGAATTGGGTGGCTTCATTTTATAAGGAAAAAAAAAAACCCAAAAAGTAGTGATTATGCTATACAATGCTCCAAATGACAGCCATGTAATAGAAGTCTGAATGCCACGTGTATGTACTTACCCACACTCACCTATCCGCACACAAACTCTCTTTCTCCCCCCCGCCTTTGTACATTCCATCTATGATTCCAAAATAATATGAAGAGATATTTTTTCTTCTGCATCTTGAAAAGGCTAAACAAAAGAGAATTTTCGAATAGAGACAAGGAAGATTCTCATATAAACCAGGATTCCTTCTTCCTTACGTGACTGTTCATGGCCAAACCTGTTCCAGATGCTTTTCTGTACATCTAACTCTCCAACATTTTTCCACGCAGCAAAGTAAAAGGCTTTTAGACGAGAAATTAAGCTTTCTTCCTGACTCCTCCTCCTCTCATTACAACAAATAATAATAATAAAAACCCACAGAGTCACAAAGCATATTCAACTGTTAATTCCTGACTTTAGTGAATTACTAACAGAAGTGGCACTGAACTTCTTGTAAAAATAAACCACAGTCTGTTAACCCTTCTAAACAGTGCATACCCAGTCAGAAAGAGAAATAAGAAGGAACTCCTATCTCATATTTGGGAAGTTGTCTTGAAAAAGTTCTTTTCCATCAGAAAAAGAAAAAAACCAATGTAAACAAAGAGCACCTCCTGCATATTTTAACAGCAGAAGTTGTTAGGGAAGCAGTTCAAGAAAGTGTAAGAAACTAACTGGACATCTTAGCATAAGAATATCTATTTTGTTTATTGATATCAAAGCATCCACGCTGTTTCTTCTAGCTACAAAAAATGGTATATAAAGGAGGTCATTACAACAAATGTTCAGTTTTGTCTCCTTTAGCCATATACAAATATACATATCATGATTTAAAAGCCTGTTTATTTTATAACAAGGCCATAGCATGTCAGAAATCACTTCTATTTTATTGGCAAATATCTACCCAGTCATACTATAATCCAGGCTCCATGAATTTAGAATAGAATAAATAATAATGAAAAACATGAAGATGTGCAGGAAAACACATATAACAAAAATAGAACCTCCCTTGATGGGAGGTTTAAAGAGTTTTCCAGCAACTCTAAGCAGTTATCTGCTCCTGCTTTCCATGTAGCGTAATTATTACCTGAGGCAAGATATTTTGTTTGTTTGTTGGTTTATTTTTCATATGTGATGTCTTAATTAAATGCTAATGAGGTATGTGCTTTGCTTTCTGGTAAAGAATTATTTTCTTGATAGCAGATAAGTAGGTTATAGGCTTTATTTAAGAAATCTGTAAGACAGCAGAGGAAACTCCCAGAAAACTTCCAGACACATACAGTAAACTAGTGAAATATAACTGAAACCAGGTTTGGCTATGAAGACATGGGCCTCATAGCCATCAATCTTCTTGAATTCAGGGATAGACCAGTCACTATATACCTCCAGAGATAACATCTAACAGAATGCTTCCATTTATTACTTTCAATTAATTTTGTATCAAGGTTGATATAATAACGTTACTATTAGTTTAATTTAACTCCCTACTTGGGTCTTGGGTCAACAGATATTCAGGGACTCCAAATCTTGTGCTTGCATATGCATAATTAAAATTTTATGCATATATTTTGCCAGAAGATCTATCATGCACAACATCTGAGGTGTCATAATTCCTTCAAACTTTTTGTAAGTGCCCAGCTCACCCTATGACACATTCACAATACACAGACACTTCCAGGACATGCCAGGCAGTTGCTATGTTCAACAGAAATTAAGTTATTCTTTGCAGAATAACGGAATTCAATACAGACAAGCGTATAATACTATTATGTAGCAATAAGAGCACTCATGAAGAGATGTGAATCCTCATTCTTGTTCTAAGCAGTATTTTTCATTTGTTCTTAGTTATTTTGTTTAATCCAAATATTATTTTCCCTCCTCTAATCTCAATATTAAAGTGCAAAGCCTTGCAAATTCAGGTTTTACATCCACCCTCCTTAGAAAGTGAGCTAGTGGTAGGCTCAAGGCTCATCCCTCTTCCTATGCTTTTTCCTCATGGTCAAGTAAGTTTTTTGTTTTTTCTTTCCCCTTAAGTCAGTGGATACAGAATTCCTCTGGATATGTGGACTTAAAGGTCCTAAATCTGAGGAATACTTTTAAGATAGATCTGCCCTTTCCTGATGACAACTTTGAAAATGTAAAGAGAAGGCTTTTAGTTCAGAATTCAAGTTTTAGACAAATTCAACGGGTCTTACTGAATTAGCAAAACCAGCTATAGTAGGAACCTTCCATTGGAAGACAATTCTAGGATTTAAGTCAATGTGGATGGAGAAGCTTTTCAGAGGATCTGACTTCAGAACTCTTTTCTTTTTCAAGAACACAACATGTAAGTGAAATTTCCTACTGGTTCATTGTAAGTATTTTGTCAATTAAAGTGTTGTTTTTTTCAAATCACTTGTCTGAGGTTTCTACTTGTTTGGAGTGCCTTAATATATAGTTCATTTGGATACTAGGTTCCTGAAATTAGGTCTTTCACTGGATATGGTCTCCAATGTCCTCATTCCTAGGAATTTTTAGAATCCAAGAGCATTAAGATACAACTTCATTAATAGAAGGAACTAATATTTTCTTTTTCTTTCTACATATTTCCAGGGAATCATTCGAGACAGATCCCTATGACCAAATTCCTTACAAAGGAAAAGTGTTCTATAAACCGTAATTAAAAAAACAAAAAAAGCATTAAAACAACAGTTCTATTCTATACTAATTTCCTAAGCTATCTGGTAATATCAGGGTTTGGATACACACCTTGCTATTAAGCCAGCATGATCACTGTTCATGCAATATTCAGTGACATTTTGAGTACAAATACCAAGATTATTATCTTTTAATATTGAACATTATATGAGTGTTTAAAGTGTCTGTGAAGCATATTCATATTAAATATTATTGCTGACATTTGAAAAAGGTCAAATGGGATGCCCTTATGCAAAAACATATTAGCAGTAAGACAAAATTATTACAATTATTAACAATAATAATTTGATTTTTAAAAGATCAAGTTTGGGAATCTTCTTGTCTCTTTACAAGTTAACACAATTACCTGTTTAAATTTGGTCAAAACTGCAATCTCTTGAACATGCTAATGTCAACATCAGGCTTTTCTATGAATTCCATTGAGCATACTTATTTATTTCCTAGCCAGCCGCATATTGAAAAAATAAAGCCGCAGAATGGAGGATATCACTATTTCCCTTACACAGCAGATATAATTACTAAGCTCCCTATGCATATAACAAAGGTGAGTAGGTGAAGCCAAGAAAGATGTTTGTTTACCAATCTCTGCAGCAAAAAAAGCTAACGTTCTAAAACTAATCTAATTCTGTGCTTGAACAGAGGGCTGGATCCTGTGCAGTCATCAGCCTTTTTCCCTAGACAATCAAACTCCTGTCTGTAATCTGAAACTTTGTTTTGCTTAGAAACTTTATTAGCACTAAACTCATTTTAAATTAAGGTAATAAAAGAACTGGAGAGGAAATGCCAGATACATTAGCTGCAGCTGTCTTCCTCCTTCTTCCCTTCTGAATTTTTGCAAGACAGACATGCATTTATCTTAATTTTCTGACTCAACTTCTTGTCATCAAGGGTGGAATTTTATTGAGTTGTGCATGTTCTGCTTCTGTGTATTTTAAGATTACAAAATTCTCTTTTGTTTGGAGATTCAGATCCTAGAATTGCCTGTTCATAAATCAGAGTACAGTATAGTTTCTAATCTGGAGATAGAAGTGGGTTATTTTGGTTTCAGACACAGAAAGTGGTAAATAAATATAAATCAGCAGTCAAGGAAATCGCTTTTTATCTATATCCATGTACAAATTACTAATAGAGAGTAACCTACTATAGCTCAGTCTAAAACAATTAGTAACCTCTCCTTTCTCTAAAAAAGATACATTTTACAGCTGCTTTATCTCCCACTGAGTAGAATTCCTACTTCATGTCTGATATCATGTATATGGCATCTTAAATTGTCATTGCTAATGATGAGATATCAATGTGCAATGAGATATCAAGAACTGATATTAGGTATGACACTAATGCTCTTTTATCAATGATGTAGACTGATGATCTAAATATCTTTGATAATAACATTTGCTGATGATAGAGACTGGGGGAAAAGTAAATAATAGATAAGAGGGCAAGATACTGCTACCACAATCTTAACGTCTTGGCTAAATGGATTGAATCCAAAAAACTGAATTTCAGTACAACGAAATGCATATGAGAATTGAGAAGGCAGGTTATATCTGTAAAGTTCTGAGAAAAATTTTAGGGAATAGTAATCTAGATGGTAATTCAAGAGGGTATTATCTTGGAAATCCCATAGGTACTCTGTGTAATATAGATGAACTGATTGCACTGATTACATTAGATAACCTAAAGAGCAGATGGAAGCAGAGAAAGTGATCTATCTGCTCTGTACAGCATTGCTATGGCCACTACTGTGCAATTACAAAGACACAGGGAAGACGAAAGAAATCTTTGAAACCTTTCCTGAACCCTTAAGACAACGAATAGCTGGGACCTGAGTCTTCATCAGGACAATTTTGTTAATGAAGACCAGAAAGAGTTCATCTATGCTAAGGAGAAGAGAAAGATACATATACCTCTTGAACAACTTGAAAAAAAGGGAAAGTATTCATAGAGAAAGAGTAAGATCACAGGACCTGAAAGAAAGCTTTTGATCATTTATTCCATTCCCAGATATTCCCAGGATGCAAACAAACACATAACTTGTTGCAGGAAGTAGTAACTTCATATTTCCATGGAGTTTATCTGCTTAACCTCTTGTTTTCTTGTGATGCTAAGGACATCCGTAGTAATATTGATATGCAGCACCAAAATCATGAGACAGAACCAGCACTTATTTTAGACAGTAACGTAGGAATGCACCATCTATCTCTTAAAATGACAGCAACTCAACAGAAAGCCGCTTTTATTCACAAAATTCTGCTCATTTCCAAACATAATACCATTTAGATTTTCATTGCTATAAGCAGCATTGGATAAAACCATGAAAATATACAGCTAAGTTTTTAGTAGCCAGCTACATGCCAGTGATGCTACACCTTCTCCAGAAACAAAATATCCCTGAAGCAGTGCAGAAAAGATAATGCAGTCTGAAATGTAAGGTTCTTTTTAATATTCTGTTAAAACAGTCATTATCTTTATGCCTATTTGTGACTTTTGGGAGGCTGCGTATGTGTACGCATGTATTCATGTGCCAGTCTGAATAATTGTGCTGGCTTTCCATGTGTTGGGTTTTGGTTTTTTTTAATTATTATTTTTACAAATGCTTCTAAAATATTTTTTTTACATTACTCTTATATCCAGCTCAGAAGGTTTATACAGCAGTGGAAAGGTTGCCTCTGATCAGCTGGTGAGTACTGCAGTTTTCATTACAAACCTAAACCAGTGGTTTGAGTTTAAAATAATTTACTAAAAAGATGAGTTTAGTCAGCAAACTCTATTGCAAAAAACAAAGATTTGGTACGTTGCACACTTCAAAAAGTATTTTTATACATATTTTACCTGTCCTGTGACAGTCATTGTCATTTTCTTTTACTTCACAAAAGGACCATTTATTCCTATCTTGTGCAAGTTACATATTACAACAACTAGATTAAAATGAATAATCCAGTCCAGCCATTTAATAAATGAAACTGCGGGGAAATTTACAGAGAAGAAAAGTTAAAAAAAATTATATTTTCAAATTAAATATCTTGGGAATAATAATTCTATAACCTCAAGATTCAGACCATGGACAAATCTTGTTTAGAGTATCAGGAATGAAAAATAGGCCACTTTTGCCACAACAGATGGATGTTGTCATAAGAATCTATGTTAAGTTGTAAGTTAAGATTTTTGAATAGTCATTAAAGAATATTTTGCCCTCTTGTTTAAATGGCTCACTACAGGGATAAGAGTCTTCTCTTGCATAACATTTTGCACAAAGATAAAATGTTGTTTTCAAAAGTCTGTCCTTGCCTTATGGATTTTTTGCATGCTTACATACTAACATCTTTTATATCCCTCAAACTATGTATACATCCCCTGAAAAGAGCACCCAGATTTATCTGACTGAATGTGAAACCAACTTCATTGAATTTTTCCCACAAATATGGTAGATTTTTTCTCCCCACACCCCAATCTATCCGAGCTAATAAATATATTTAAGATAGAGTTCTCAATATTCTCCTGCTCAGAACTTTTTGAATTGCCTCATTCAAACAAGGGTAGGTTGCAGATAGGTAAAGTACAAAATAAAACATGTTATGAGAAACACAAAACATGGAAAAACTGAACAAGATGCACAATATAATTCTGCAGAATTGTGACAAAGGGTACCAGCCTGGTTTACAGCTATCTTGCACTTACAGTAATGAGAAAATGGAAATTGTGACTAACATATTCATGTTACATCTCAAAATAAAAAGAACATTCCCTCATGACTTTGCTTGCATGTACAATATTATATTTGCGTGTCTGAATGATTTAGTTAAAGTCTAAGGGACCATAGCATCTACTTGAAATATGTCAACCCTTATATATATACAGAAATATGAGAAACCTTTCTCATTCTTTGAGTATAGAACTTCTAATGCTTCGGACTTTTTCAAATTTGAATTTTATAAAATATTCTTTCCCTTATGGAAGGTATTAACAGTGTTCTTATCTACACAGCTACATTTTTACAGAAAGTATAGGAATTTAGTACATTAGTGATATCTTCCTCATTGTTTCACTTGGTTGAATTTGGTCAGAAGGCCTCAAAATTATCAGAGGTAAGGAGGGAAACAGACAGCCTAATCAACTAATCTTTGTCTCCTTAGGAAACAAACTTTAAAAACTCTCACGTATGTTAACTTTAAATCCCATTACCAAGTTTTCCTTTGCCAGCGAATCAGTAGCCATATGTGATCTTTTGTCTTCTGTGAATATCTGCCACTGACTAAACACTCCTTTGCCTCAGATTCCTCTCCCACTCCTTGAGTCTGCACCTTCTCTCCAGCAAGTAAACTATACATTTGTACTTTAGTCTGCACAGTAGAAGTTCTGGGTTCTGCAACTCTCTATTACTTTTGAGTTTGTGAATGTGCATCTGTGAATGAGTTAAATCTATTAGACAGTGAGTGTGAGACTGTGACTGCATTAGAGCAAGTCGATTAGAGAATTTGTGAATAAATATAACCTTGCCCTTCCATAAGATTTCACAGTGAATTTCACTAAAATAATTTTCCTGCACCTCAAATTAAATTAGGCAATTATGTGATAACTTTTGAAAAGCTTTTCCATTTTTTTGAAGGGCTTTTATAGTTGGTAAGAGATGGAAAAGGTTCCTAAAAACTGATGAAAAGTACAGAAAGGGAGCCCATTATAACATAACTCTAAAGATGACATACCTCTACAGAAAGATTTATAACATCACTCTGTAGATGTTAATTTTTATACCACACAAGTTTAAATTATTATGAAGACAAGGAAAGGGTCAAAGTGTAAATTGTTATTGTCAGAAAGAAACATGTCAGAGGAATAGCAATGCTATTTGCACCTCCACCTCTCCATGTTGTGGCAAATCAATATATATATAAAAAGTTGTATATATTTCAGTTCCAGAGCAGTCTTTACAATGTTCCATTTGCATTCTCACAAATCATAGCTGCAAATAAAATAAATCTTCAAAAATTTACTGGAAGACTGAAAGAGAAGTCAGAGTGAAGAAAAGATCCTTGATGTCATTCTGGGGTTCCTCCTGAGGAATAGTTTAGTACAACAGTTTCATGAATGTATCAGTCAGAATTAAGGTGGAGGAAGAAAAATGTTTACCAGTGTTTAATAGCCTTACCAGCCTTCCACAAGCTTAGTAACTTAGCTCAGATGCAGCTTTTCACAGATGGCTATCACTATTTATGAATGTTATTTTCATAAGGACTTTTTTAAGCTCTTCTAAATGGAAGAAAAGAAGCATCCATTTTTGAGATGGTATATGTTGGTTTTTTTAATAATGAATTATGAAGAGATAAGTCTGTCAAAGAAGAGGGTTATTTTAATAAAGATTTATTTCCATCCTTCTAGATCCAGGCCTGGAGAAGTTTTCTTCAAGACACTATACCCCAAAGCTGCAGAACAATTAGTTCCAAAAAAGAAACCTCACAAAGTTGACTGGAAATCCAATAGCATCAAGCACTACTTGGTATTAAGCTTTCCAAGAGTAATTTTTTTGTACGGTTAATATAACTGAAACAAGGACATGAATTGTTAACCACATGTGAATTTGTTAGGAAGAACTGGAGAAATGTCCCTGATAATAGAGAGACTGCTTCAGGCAAGCAGCTTGTCACACCTGCACTAAAGCATAAACAAGAAAAATTGTTACTTAATATGAAATTGTTCTAAACCTCCACAGCGGACACAATAGAAACTTTAAATTTGATTGCCAGGCATGTCACAGCAAAACTAATACTCCTAAGTAAATGCACAAGGCTCTTTTCATTATTTTTATAATGACTCTAATAAAACTTTCCAGATGGCACTTTTTAATGTCATTAATTAAGTTTTTGACCAGTTACAGTCACTTTTGCTTCAGTCTCCTGCCACAGAAATTTACCTGACGCATTATATAATCATCCAGAAATGTACTGTCTATTGTATCTTAAGATGAATTAGGAAATGGACAGGAATAATTGAACTACCTCATGAGAGAACAAAAATTGGGAGAATGAACTTCATGCAGCAGAAATGCATATCAGGAACACTCCTTTCATAGCATACCTTCTTCTGGGACAAATATCTGTACATTGGAACTCCACACTACAGGTATGGTTCTTTATTCATATCAGAATGAATAAGTAACTTTTTGTAAAATTATAAGCCTAATTAAAATATAATTTAAGGGACTTCAGAGTTGGAGCATGTTAGGAAGTTTTTGGCGTAACTTTTTTCCATAAGAAAATGTTAGTTCAATAGAAGCAAAATAATTTCCAGGAAGTTTTTTTTTCTATTTCCTCTTTCAAAATTATCATAAAAGAAGTTCTAAAGTTTTCAAAAGCATTCACTTTGAAATTATATAACTAAATAAATACATATTTCAGGTTGAAATGTTTCACAGCCTTTACCTCTTAAGGTCAAGAAGGCTTACTTTGAAATTAAAAAAATGAAAATCATTTAGACTGGATCTAAATTTGTGTTTGGTTTTGCTTTATACTTCAAAAAACTCAAGGTACATCCTTTTTGTTTTCTTAACTTGATTTTTTTTCCAAAGAGAAGAAAATCTTTTTCAAGGCAGATCTAATCACAATTATAACATAATGGTTTAAATGAATGGATGATGGTACTACAGCAAGACAAGTGTTCGGAAAGCTGCCTTCTAAAGAACATGAACTGGTTGTCCCTTCAGGATTCAGGGGGTAGGGAAGGACCGATATTCTTTCCAATGACTCATCTTCATTGAAACTCATTTTTTTAGCATGACAAAGCAAAATCTTGGTTTGTGTCCTGGTTTTGGCTGGGATAGAGTTAATTTTCTTTTTAGTAGCTGGTATAGTGTTATGTTTTTGATTTAGCATGAGAAGAATGTTGATAACACTGATGTATTCAGTTGTTGCTAAGCAGTGTTTAGACTAAGTCAAGGGTTTTTCAGCTTCTCATGCCCAGCCAGCAAGAAGGCTGGAGGGGCACAAGAAGTTGGGAGGGGACACAGCCAGGACAGCTGACCCAAACTGGCCAACGGGGTATTCCATACCATGTGACATCATGCCCAGTATATAAACTGGGGGGAGTTGGCCTGGGAGGGATCGCTGCTTGGGAACTAACTGGGCATTTGTCAGTGAGTGGTGAGCAACTGCATTGTGTATCACTTGTTTTGTATATTTCTTTTTTTTTATTATTATTATTGTCATTGCATTATTGTTATTATTACCATTATTATTTTCTTCCTTTCTGTCCTATTAAACTGTTCTTATCTCAACCTATGAGTTTTACCTTTTTTTTTTCCCCCTGATTCTCTCCCCCATCCCACTGGGTAGGGGGAAGTGAGCAAGTGGCTGCGTGGTGCTTAGTTGCTGGCTGGGGTTCAACCATGACAGTTTGTTAAATTGGATAATAAATATAGCTTGGAAGGTCTCAGTAGCTCTCACTTGTCTTTGAGGGGTTGCAGCATCTAAACTATGGGCATATAATTGATTTTCATGATTGGAAATGGAAAAGAATCCTTTTACTCAAGTAAAAATAATTTGGAAGTATCTATCAAAAGTTTAATTTTGGCCTGATTCTATCCCTTTGGTGATGTAGGGATGTTCCGTTTTGGTGTCCTACAACGGATAAAATTATCTTTCTGAGAGATTTTCTGAACCACCAGTAGATACTTTCTTTCCATACTTTATATGGGTAATAGCTACCAGGTTAGAACAGAAAGCAGGACTGGTATTTTGAGATTTTTGTTTGTTCTGTCTCACTACATTCTGGAAGCCATGTAAAAAAAAAAAGCAAGAAAAATCCTTAGATGTCAACAGGGACAAAAGGCTATTGGAAATGAGAATAAGATGAAAATTGGAAATCTTTCTCAGCATCTGAAAATAAACCCCAAAATATACCCTGGATTTGAAAGAGGTGATGAGTCATTTACTTTTTGTAACAAAAATACATTGCAGGATTTGTTTCAGGAGAGATTACATAGGTTAATTTTTGTATCATCACAGCAGTCATTTTTTTACAAGTTTTCAATCTTTATCTTGCAGTTTTAACTACAATCAGTAAAAAAAGGACATTCTATCTTAATAATATAAGACTGAAATAGAGTGATCAGGAAAATATATCTCTGCACTTCTCAGCCTTATGAAGTACAGGATATTTGCTAACAAGGTAATTTATTAAATTATTTCTTTAAAAAATCATTCTTTTGTTCCAATTTGCAATTTACAAAAGACAAGATTAAAAAAAAGTGAAAGCATTAAAAAAAAAAAAACATAAAATTTAGTGTTTGACTGTGTAAGCAAGCATCTTTCTTCAATAACTTTGCTTGTGAAATTATAAGTAAATTTGCATTATGATTTGTGTAAAACTCTGCACTGAGGAAGTATTAAAGCACAGTCTGAGTAATTTCATTAAAGGACTATTCATGGCTATAGTTTTACTAATATGTTGATGATGTATAACTCATTGACCTTGTGATCTTTTGACCTTTTCTGTTATTTCTTATCTCATGCTTTCAATGGTTTCAATTTCATTTATTTTATTTCCCAGTAATCTTGGTTCAGCATAAATCAGGTCACTGTAAATAATATGATATATGTTTGTTGCTTAGCTAGCAATTAAAGGAAATAAGAACTTTCATAGAAAAGAAAAGACCAACTTCCATAATATAGAGGATTTATTTATATGTAATAACTGAGTACTGACAAGTTAGTGGAAATTTGCAACTTAGTAAAAGGCAAAATATTTGACTGTCTGTACTGCCTGTCCCTGTACCACACATGAAACTAGATGAAAGTAAGTTGTACATTTCATTCACCTTTAAATTGAAATAATTACATGCTTAAGGCCAGGTTGGATGGGGCTTTGAGCAACCTGGTCTAATGGAAGGTGTCCCTGCCCATGGCAGGGGGGTTGGAACTAGATGATGTCTAAGGTCCCTTCCAACCCAAACCATTCTATGATTATAAGTTGTACTAATATTGGTTATATCCATTTACTACAGTTTCAGATAGTGATGATATGTAGTTATAGGCAACCTCCTAGATTACTTCACAAAATGATGCAGTCCTAATCTAGCTCCCAGATGTATCCTACATTTTGAAATGATCCAACTTATTTCTTTTTCGTGCTACATTAAAAGAAACTCACAAAAGCTATAGCTGCTTCTTTGTTAGTAAAAACTGTGAGAGTAATACTATTTCATTGTGCTTTTTTTCTGAATCTTTTTCTAGCTGGTATTATACATATATTTTCAAATTTGAAATAGAAGAAAAAAAATCTGTGTGTCCAGTTTTTTGTGGTCAGATGGATCTTTCAGTCAAAAGTTTGACATTAAAGGAGTTCTGCAAGACTTGTTCTTCAGCAAGTGATATTTCTCTAGTCTTAATAGCTAGTGGTTTTTATGATGCTGAGTATAGGTTTAAATTTATTCACAGAAATAAGTTTTAAACTGAAAGAAAACAAAAACCTTTAAGAAAAATAACTTTTCACAGATTGAAAAGCTTCAGAACACCTACCATAACTCATTTTTTTCTTCAGTCTGTGCTCCAAGAGAGGATAGTAACTGCAGTAACTGCAGCTGAGTGAAGTGTATTTTTATTGGTAAGGTAAGCGATGTCATGGTGATGCTGCCAGTAAGGCTTTGAATTGGGTTAGACTGCACTGGCAAGTCAGCCTCTTGTGTGTGCATAATGAGTGTCTGGGTGTTTATAGGTCCTTCTTCATTCACTAAAAAAATGCACCCAAACATATCTACTGGGTTTTAATGGGATTTGCTAATTGTATCAAAAGATAAGCTCAAAAGATTCCATTCAGCATAGCAAAATGACACATTTTGATTTCTCTGCCTAACAGGATTTCAGTCATAACATTCAAGCTCTTGAAAATGAAAGATCCTTATCTCATTTAGGGAGCAAATTTACATTTTGGCTATAATAAGGGCATGGACGGAGAAGCTACAGGTTTCCAGATGGAACAGTTAAAAGAAAACATTCAGGCTAGAAAGTGCCTGAAGTCAAGAAGAAAAAGTTGCCAGGAAGGGGCCATCAGGGTATGTGTATACTTGAAACAATATAACCCTTGGCTACTAATCTGAGTGGGTATCTTTAATTAAAGGTAAATAAAACTAGTAAATAAAAATAAAAATAAATTTTAAAAAAATTAAGAAATCACCAAGTTGATGTTGGTTGATGTTGAATGTTGATGTTTTCATTACTGCTGAGCAGTGCTTAGACAGAGTCAAGGCCTTTTGTGCCTCTCACCCCACCCCACAGCGAGAAGGCTGGGGGTGCACAAGAAGCTGGGAGGGGACACAGCCGGTACGCAACTGACCAAAGGGATATTCCACAGCATATGACATCATGATCAGCATATAAAGCTGGGGGAAGAAGAAGGAAGGGGGGACATTCAGAGTTACGGCATTTGCCCTCCCAAGTAACCATTACGCGTGATGGAGCCCTGCTTTCCTGGAGACAGCTGAACACCTGCCTGCCGATGGGAAGTGCTGAATGAGTTCCTTGTTTTGCTTTGCACACAGGCAGCTTTTGCTTTACTTATTAAGCTGTCTTTATCTCAACCCATGAGTTGTCTCACTTTTATCCTTCTGATTCTCTCCCCCATCCCACTGGGGCAGGGAATGAGTGAGCGGCTGTGTGGTGTTTAGTTGCTGGCTGGGGTTAAACCATGACAATTACTACAGCTGAAAAAAAAGTGATGAGCACTCAACTTTTAACACCAGTTCAGTATTACACAAACTCAGTACACGCTTGTATATGTCCAAACATACTTCAGCTGTTTAGATTTTGATTCTATTACATTTTATTCCCAATTTCTAACGATGAGCTTATTAGAAGAAATATATTGATTTTACTGTTCCCTGTAGAAAATAGTTTTTTTCTTAGTGAATAAGAAATAAAAATTCTCTCTCTCAAAATATGAAATACACATATATGAAATCAGATCAGACAGAAGACAAAACCCACTCATTTTAAAAATGTTTTTTCTTGCTAAACCGAATCAACTTATATATACAATACACAACCACTCATATTTTCCCTTATGTTTAAGTTCAACTGGAAATGAGGAAGTTCTGTTAGCATCTTGCTTATCAGCTCTTATTTGTGCAGGGCTATAATTTGCCTTGAATATAGTACGCATGGAAATATTTCCATACATGCACTTAAGGTTGAAAAATCAGGATTCTTACTACTTTTAGCAACCATGAGCATTATTATCAGTTGAATCAAGTCCCATACTTGTCTATCTCTTGCACACACAGGAAAACACTCACCTCCTTCTTCCATAATCACAATCATACACTCTGACAGACATAACTATGAGACATATTGGCCTATATATGAGCTAGCTCCAAACTTCTCAAAAACAAAGAGAAAAGGAGTACAGCAGTAGTGAATTTTGGAAGTGAGTTTTTGACCTAGCTAGTATATACTCTCAGCCAGCAACACTCAGATCCCTTATCTGACTTTTCTTTTTCTCTGACAACTAGTGATGATTTTTTGGTTATTGTTTTCTTTCCCCTTTTTAATTAATTCATTATTAGGGTACTATTATTGAATAACAGAGTCTACATACATAACAGGGTGAAGAACTGACCTATTAACTGCTTACTAGATGAATTACTGGGGACTTTTTAATTAACCAGCTCCACAATAAAGATACGTCCCAACAAAGAATGTTAACATCTTACAATGTTACCAAACTCTCTTGAATGAGGGTTTATTATCCCAGTTATATTTTGCTGTTTATCTTTTTTAGCAACCTAGACCAGTTTCCCAAATTTACTGCACAGAATCAGTGACAGTCAAAATAGTAGCAAGAGTTTCCAGCCAAGAAGAAGAGTCTAGCTATTACAGCATTCATGTACTGATTTTCTGTGTAACAATGACTAAGATAATATCATTTAGATTTGATGTTTTTGACATAGCCGACCTAGATTTGCTCTATTTTCTGCATCATTTCTTACAATAATCTTAGTAGAAGTTTTAGGTATCTGCTTTCAGTGTGTAAAACGACAAGAAACAAATTTTGGAGGGAATATCAGGAAAACTTTAGCTGTGAGAATAGTGGGATGCTGAAACAAAGTTTCTGTCCAAGTTACCAAATCTCTGATTAGAAGTTTTCAAGAATATGACTCTGAAATATCATGACCACGCCTCAGTGAAAAGATAGATTAACAGGTCTCTTGAGATCCTCTTCAGCGTTTCACTCTACATGTATTTTTACCATAGATCAAACTGCAATTTTTACGTCTAGTTTTCTCTATGGAGTTGGCACTGCAAAGGTACTCTGATAATATGACTTCAGACAATCATACAGTCATTTTCAGGGAGCAGCAGAAGCAAGTTTGCTCCGTAAGGGAAGGTTAGCTGGAAGCAAGGGTGACCCCAGCGCAGACTGTGTCGTTACCGATGAGGCACAGCCCCACAGGGTCTGACCAGGGTGGACAGAGCCAGGTGCTGGTAACAGGGTCCCTCAACAGACCCAGGCAAGCCAAAGTGAGAAACCAGGCCTGGGGTCCATCCAGGGGACCTGGACAGTCAGGAGCAGCAGGAGGCAGGACTGGAAACAAGGCTACTGTTGAGATCCGAGGTCCATCCGGGGAGCACGGCTAGAGGCAGGACAGAACACAGGCACTCCTGTGGTGTCACTGGGATCAGCCATAATGGGGTCCTGGGCCCATGGGCAGGGTGGAGGTTAGGCAGGGACAGTCAGGCCTGGTGATGCCCTCAGGACCCTGAATGTCAGGAGCACCACTGTCACATATTTTCTTTGTATATTCATATGTGTCTATATATACACTCCTTTCAGTCATTTCCTAAATATCTGTCATTTGCCACCGTCAAAACCAAGACACTAGTTTAGGTGGGATGGCCTAGGGCTCCCATAGCATAGTACCTGATTGATCTTCAGAAGAGCAAAGAGTATTTACATTTTACAGTATTTTACTCTCATGGTAGTGAAGCAGTTTATCTCTGTATGCCTATTTTCAACACTCACAGTTCACTTTATTAGGAAGCTACATTATATTAAGCAATATTATATTAAGTTTTATTATATTATGCTATATTATATTAAATATAGCTATTATATGTGCCATCACATGGCCATATTTTGTCAATCTGTGTAATTTAATTGTATGTATTTATCTGTTAACAAAATATGATTCACCGTGAATAAGAAAATAAAGAACAGGACTGGAATTTGTGGGCATTAATATAGACTTAATTCAAATTCCAAAAGTTTTGCATAATATTTCAAACTTTTTTTAATCAAATGGAATCACACTCGAGTTCATGGTACTTTAGAGTATAATGGTGCAACTGAATATATACGTTCATATATCAGGGAAATAGAAATCGCTGTGAAGGGAATACTTAGAGGATGAATAAATCGAGCCAGTTATAAACTCTTTTTAAAGAAAAAAAAAAAAAACAACACAGAAGAAAACCCTAACTAACTTCACTCCTCTAACAGCACATTTCATGCTAAACATTAGTTCTTACACAATACTAATAAAGCAAGCTGTTAGTTTTTACTATTTGTAGCCTAAATCAGCTGTGAGTATAAAATATCATGGTGTTACTATTGTACAGTTAGTGCAGACAGCTATGGTTCTTTATGGCCTTACTTACATGGGTGGAAGTGATCAGGTTTGAAAGCTCCCTGCCAGAAGCTGGACCAGAAGCAAGCTTGTCTTCTTTCTACCCCATCTTGCCTCTTTGTGCTTGACATTTTTATGTTATTTGCGCTCTCCCCGTACTTCTGGAGCTCATCTGCTTCCAGTACTGTTTTGGTTGGTTTTTTGGTTTTTGGGTTTTTTTGGGGGGTTGTTTTTTTTTTTTTTTTTTTGTGCTATTCATCCTTCTTGTATATTTTGCAGGATGTCCAGCCTTTTTGCAGTTCCTTGTGCTTATCTTGCCCTTGCCTAGCACAGTTTTTTTATACTTGTATGCCTCTTATGTGCTACACACAACTTATATCTCTCTTGTTGGTTACATTGATCACATACTTACACAAAAAGCTTATGCATTGTGTTTGGCATGCCACCACAGTATTACAAAATACTTACATACTTTCATTGGTTACATTTTTTCAGTATGCTTCTATGTGAGTGCCATGATTTAACCCCAGCCAGCAACTAAGCATCACACAGCCACTCACTCACTGAGTGGGATGGGGAGGGGAATCGAAAAAGTCTTGTGGGTTGAAATAAGAACAGTTTAATAACTGAAATAATAATAAAAAAAATTAGCAGTAGTAATTGTAATGAAAAGGAAGATAACAAGAAGAGAAAGAAAGAGAACCCAAGAAAGACAAGTGATGCACAATGCAATTGCTCACTACCTGCTGACTGACGCTCAGCCAGTCCCCAAGCAGCAATCTGCCCCTCACAGCCAACTCCCCCCAGTTTATACAGTGGACATAATGTCATATGGTCTGGAATATTCCTTCGGCCAGTTTGGGTCAGCTGCCCTGGCTGCATCCCCTCCCAACTTCTTGTGCTCCTCCAGCCTTCTTGAAGGCTGGGCATGGGAAGCTGAAAAATACTTGACTTAGTCTAAACATTCTCATACTGAATCCAATACATAACCCTATACCAGCTGCTAGGAAGAAAATTAACTCTATCCCAGCCAAACCCAGGACATTGAGTTTAAGGAAAGCTAATATTAATTATATAGTGATTAATGCACTTTAATGTATAGGCGTCACAAGCTTCTGCTTTGACTACAATGATTTAGTATCTTAAGTTACTTAAAATGTAATATCAGATGCCTATTTCTAGGAGGAATAGTGCATGCAAGAAAACATTGCTGACTTTATAATCTTACACAAAGTGCAGTTACAAGTATGAAGTCAATGAAAACAATACAGAAATAGCTAGAGTAGGTATGCACAAGGCATACAAATTAGGATCAATGTTCTGAAAACTCTTGGTGAAGTAATGTTTTCTTCCAAGAGTAGTCTCTTCCAATCTGAATGAAATGAGGTGGTTTTTCTTTTTTGCTGTTGTGGATAGCTAGAGAAACAAAAGTAAGTTTTACCCAAAAAGTTTCTACACCTGTACAGATTTCTTGCAACACTGTAAGTAAAGTTCTACTGTGAAGTGTATCTCATGTGTATGAATATTCTTCTCTAAATAACATTTGCAAAATTAGAAAGAAAAATAAAAAGGATGACTTGGTATTGCAGCAACGATATGGAAATTCAGCATTAAAAAGTCAGAATCCTCAAATCCTTATTTCTGTCTTTACAGAGAGGAGGCTGAGGGTAGCAATGAGAAGAGACTGGACTTTATCATGAATAATTTCCTGAGAAGACAAAATAGCATTTTGGGGGGGCTTTGTCCCCTGCTTTCTCCACACTAATTTTCATATTACCATAACTCAGAGCCATGATTCTAATCTATGAGATCTTGGTTAAGACTGGCAAGAGGGGAAATTGTATGCTGTAGTTATACATCTTTGGAAGCCAAATTAACTAGGTTAACTGAAACTATACCTTAACTTTTTATTAAGAAAAAATACATTAATCG
Organism: Aquila chrysaetos chrysaetos; assembly: GCF_900496995.4. Classification (NCBI taxonomy): domain Eukaryota; kingdom Metazoa; phylum Chordata; class Aves; order Accipitriformes; family Accipitridae; genus Aquila; species Aquila chrysaetos. Next base: position 22,153,269 of record NC_044004.1, read on the forward strand.
CTGGAATAAATAATATAGGGCTTTCCAGAGCATATTGTGACTGAAAATAAAACATTGACATCTAAAGGGTGTCAAATTAAATACATTATTCCCTTATGTCTTCATAATAAAGCCTCTCCAATGTTATAACTGCTAAAAGACAGACACATAAAATACTAACTTCAAGCTAGACATATTCACCAAATTCAAAAGTGTAAGAAGAGAGGGGGCTCATGAAAAACATTTTAAAACACCTGGGAACATCTCTGGAGAAAAGGAGCTGCTGGAAAGCCGCAGAATCTTCAAAACAGTTGCTTTAAACACCACCAAAAAAATCTCACAAAGAACACCACTTTCACAGAATTCCTTTTCTTTAAGGTACACAAGGCTGTCCGATTTAATTTCCCAAGCATTCGGGTAATGGTCTTCTACCCGTCTTCAACAGGGTTGACCTCCTTAGACTCTGAAAATGAGCTTACAATAGAATGGCTTACAGTGAAGTGAAAAAACAAAGTAATCTTCAAGCATCTGTCTCTGGATAGACATTACTGATCTGGCAAGATAGATTAAATCTATAACTTAACATTTTTCTTTGAGCTGTGATAAAATAATTTCTTATGCTTGCAGTTAATTTGTTTAAGCAGGCATCACATGTATGGGCACAAGGGAGAGAGGGATTTTTCACAGACGTGCAAAATGGTTAGATGCTGTTAGAAACTGAGTAGGCGTCTATTAAATAAATGGCTGTAAAGACACACCATGATTCACATTTTAAAGGATATTGTATTTACAGACATTCCTTTGAAAGACCTTTATACTCTCTATTGAATTCATATAAACTAAAAGATCATTTCAAGTTAAATTTAAAACAAGCAAATTACCTACTTTAGACACCATTTGCAGTAAGAATCTCTACCTGACATATCAGATAGCAGTTACAAAAGAGAGGTCACTTATTTGAAACTGCACCCTGTAGGCTCCTGATTCTCATTTAATTGATCTCCTTGTTTTCTACGTTGGAATTTTCTGCTTCAGAGATCATGTCTCCTTCTTTTGTTGACAAGTCCAAATTCTTTTGTTGCTCTCCAAATGACTTTATTTCAGCATAATATAGAAATATTCCTACTTGCATATGCTTTAGTAGCAATTTATGCGTACTTTCCCGTACAGCTAACAAAGACAATTTTACCTTTTTTTAAATATTTTCCAATTATACCTAGATATAGAAGTAACGACAAGAATCAAGGCTGAAGTGAGCAGCCCTTATTGATGGTAAAGAGAAGCAAAGGGATATGTGTCTCTGATGTCATGTTTAGCATATTTGTTGTAATAAACAAATGTCCTTCTGCCTCCATCATGCACTTCTTGTGAAAGGCCTTCTACGCATGGGAAAGCTCACCTCTCACAGGCTGCCTGGGATCAAGATTGCTAAGGGAGCTGTAGTAGAGCAGCAGTGTATGTATTCAAATGCTTTATCAGTTTTTTAGGAAAAAAAAAAAAAAAGCACAGTACTTGCAAGTAACAAAATGATAAAAAAAAGTTGTAGTTCATCCAGAATGCAAACACGTATGTTACCAAGTACTCCAGACAACTCACATTTAAAAGGAAAAAGAAAAAAAAAAAAAGAACCAAAATACCCCGTCAGGTGTGATTTTAAACATTTCAAAAACTCTTTCACCTCTCTACCTCAAAGATCTGGCTAGCACAGTTTAACCCTACAACAATCAGTGGAACATGAAAATCATAGTTATGTTTTAGAATCTTTACAGTCATCTAGAGTAACATTTCTGTTCCTAATATTGTTGCAGTTTTAGGACTAACATCCAGGGAACCTTCAAAGTTTCTGGTAGCTATACTTCATACCATGGGAAAAAGTTGCAGAGCTTATTTCTTGCATAGATATTAATCCTAAAAAGGTATTATCGCATGCTCTTTGCAATACTTGTGCAATTAGATGACCGTGTGTTGTGGTTTAAGCCCAGCCAGTAACAAAGCACCACGAAGCCGCTCGCTCACTTCTCTCCCCCCGGTGGGATGGGGAGGAGAAAATATAAAGAAAGGCTCCTGGGTCGAGACAAGGACTGGGAGGGATCACTCACCACTTATGGTCACGGGCAAAAGACTGGTTCAGCTTGGGGAAAAAACAAAATCAATTTAATTTACTACCAATCAAATCAAAACAAGGATACTGAGAAGTAAACCCAAACCTCAGAACGCCTTCCCCCCACCCCTCCCTCCTTCCCGGCTCAGCTCCACTCCCGGTTCTCTCTCCCTCCTCCCCCCGGCGGCGCAGGGGAACAGGGGATGGGGGTTGGGGTCAGCTCCACACACCTTGTCTCTGCCGCTCCTTCCTCCTCAGGGGGAGGAGGACTCCTCACACTCTTCCCCTGCTCCAGCGTGGGGTCCCTCCCACAGGAGACAGTCCTTCATGAACTTCTCTGGGAGGCGTCCTTGCCACGGGCTGCAGTTCTTCACAAGCTACTCCAGCGTGGGTCCTTTCCACAGACTGCAGTTGTTCAGGCACAGACTGCTCCAGCGCGGGCTCCTCTCTCCCCGGGCTGCAGGTGGGCCTCCGCTCCCCCGCTCCCCTCCACGGGCTGGGGGGGACAGCCTGCCGTCTCACCACGGGCTGCAGGGGCATCCCCTCCTCCGGCCCACCTCCTCCCCCGCCTTCCTCACAGACCTCGGTATCTGCAGAGGGGTTCCTCTCACATTCCAATCTCCTCCCCTGCTGCAGGTTCCCCTTCTTAAATATGTTACATCCCAGAGGTGCTACCACCGACGCTGACGGGCTCGGCCTTGGCCAGAGGTGGGTCTGACTTGGAGCCAGGGAAGCTTCTAGCAGCTTCTCACAGGAGCCGTCCCTGCAGCCCCTCCCCCACTACCAAAAACCCCATCACACAACCTCAAAACACCATGATATATTTTAATAAAAACATAATAACGTTTCTATGGAGAGAGAGAGATATCTATGGTATATATACACACACACATAATAATATTTCTGTGGAGATACATATACCTGTGTATATACACACACACACATACATAAATAGTTTATTGGAACTATGAGACCTGATAAAAATGGTTAAAATTCCAAATATTGAAACCTATGCAAAAGTTGAATTCCTCATAGAATCTTATTTAGTGAGGCTATAAATATGTATATAGTATTATTTAAATGTTTCAAAATTTATTTACACTCTATTTTGCCAATTTTATCCACTTAAGCTATTATTTCACAACAAAATAGCAAATATATGACCAAATTATTTAGCAAATTATTTTTACAATTAAAAACATAAGTAAAATTAAGCCCTTTGTTACCATCTGATAGTAAATCTCTGAGAAACTGGGACACCTACTTTTCATGTATTAAAAAGAGTTCAGACTTGCAAAATTCTGATTAGTGAGATTTTCCTACATAGTACATGCATTTAGGCATGTGAATATATAAATTCCTTGACTGAGAAGCCAGCCATTGAAAGTTAATTCTGCTCTTTCTGTTTAGGCTGGTATATTGCTTTAAACACTTTGAGAAACTGCATAATGAAGGATTTAGAGTCAGTAATGAATGTCATGATCCCAAAAACAAATATGGTAAAACAGTTTAGAGCAGTGATATAGGGATTGTTGATTTTTTCATATAGAATACACACAGAGTCTAGCCTGTTTAAGGCTCTCTGTATCTGGCTGAGATGCAGTATGCATGGCCCAGTACTAAGACACCTGCTGTGACTGCATTATGTTTCAAAATAATAGGTTCTTCAAGAGGAGCAAATGCCTTATAGTGTAGTAATTGACTGCAAGCATCAATACAGCAGCTGCTTTTGTGCACTCAGGAATATCTTTATTTTAGGATTGTTGCTTTTTTAATAGCTTTATGCTTTTTTTATAGCAGCTCCCATTATTCTTTAGGGGTATTATTTCAGATGCCTATGCTAACAGTAGGGGAGGAGCTATAAAAGTGAAAAGAAGGAACCATTTTTATTTATTGAAAGTGTCCTATTCAAGTGATTAAATTTAACATCTACTTTCCTGTATAGATATAGATACTGCCATTAGCTAAACTCCAGTGGATGGACAGAAGTTGCTTAACAGCAAAAAGCTGCTTCTGCGATTTTCATTATGAACAACATAAAATACAATGCATAATTAAAATCTAAAAGACATGTAGATTAAATAAGAATGTACATCTTCAGTTGTAGCACTTAGCAAGCACTCAGGAGCCAAGAAAGAAGGGTCAGCACTTCTGTGAACTGCCTAAGCACTGCTTGATCTCTGTTTCTTTCACATTATCCTGGAAACCTTGAATTTGTATTTAATGTCCTCAGGGGCTTAAAACAAGTATAAGCATAGACACACTCATATGTGCATCACATTATTGAGTTCAAAACTTTCTTATATTACAATATGGGCTTTTCTGAAATGTTTTATGAACTCATTGCAGTATTACCAAATAATCTCTTGATCATTAAAATATACATTCTCAGGAGGAGAAAATATTTTTCATCTTCCTTTCACACCTTTTACTGCTTAAGTGCTTTAAACATTTTTAGCATCTTTTAATTGTCTAAGAGCTTTTTAAAAGCTTTCCTGAGACTGAAATTTAGCAAATGTGTATAAGGTCATTTTTGAAACAGTTCATTTTGTTTCCCTCATGCCTTAGGTAACAGGCCTATACAAGGTACAAGCAGAATTAACCATTACAGAAAAATAAAACAAAAAATATGCAACTAGTCATGATAAGCAGGGGTTAAATTCTCAGTTTACTGAGTTAGACATATACTATAATACCATCCTTCCTGGAATTAAAGTCCTTTACTTATAGTGGCAACAATTTCAGATGGCTCATTTCACATAAATAAAAGAACAAATAAGCCTTTGAGTAGGGAGGAAATAGGAGGCAACAGGACTTTTACCTCAGTCTATTTTTTTAAAGGAAGCCCAGGGCACTACTGCTTTATTTATGAGAAGTTCTATCTGATGAGGGGCACCAGAAAACGAAGAGGTGTGTTTCCTAGGCAAGGGAGATCATTGCACTTGCAATGATGCCTGCAGTTTATGCTCTCACATCACGTGGAACGGCCATAGCTAGAGGGCTGAGCAGCCTCACACCATCTTCCCTTATTCAAACTCCACTGGGAAATTTCTGGAATCTGATCAGGTTTGGGCGTTTACTACATGCCAAGCTGAATAGCCTAGGGCAGGACTGCAGCACTTCTAGGCAAATTCAAAACAGGAGCTTAAGGTGCTATGAAAATTTGATACAGAAATTTCAGCTTCCTACAACATCTAAGAGCATGCAGAATATCCAGGTGTCCCCTGGGGAGAGAAGTTTTAAAGGTCTATGTTTGGGATTGAGGCACAGTTTCCAAAATTCCATTTAAATGCATTTCTTGTCTGTCCACTGTTCTTTCTAGATTGTTTCTGCAGCTTTACTGCTCTTAGCATGAATCACAGGACATCTAAATTCTTCCCCCCCCTTAATGGTTGGGACATTCAAGAAAGACAAGAAAGAAATGCATGAGACTACTTTCCATTGTCCCTCACCTTGAAACTGGACAAACCTTTAATACATGTAAGGAGAAGAATAAAGAATGTTCTCACTAACAATATTATAAAGAAAAAGACAATAAATCTTGTCTGTGAAGCTATAAAGTGTCCTGCAGGGTAACAGAACATACAAATGCATAATTACAGGGTAGGGTTTAAACGGATTCATACTTTTCCACTCATATTCTAAGTCTGCTGGATATAAGCAAATTTTTGGTAAGAAGCTACATAGCTGCTCTATTATGGCCAAGCTAATATACCATTTCTCTTAATACTCTCTGAATTGTGTATGTCCTGCTTCTAAATGTATATAAACCGAGCACAGCACTATGCTAACCCAGATATATGTCTTTCAGAATTCAACTAGTGTGGATCCAGCCAACTTAAAATGCTCAAAGGATCTCATCTCTCTGTAGAGGTATGGTAAGAGAAGAAAATTGAAGCACATAATTTATTTTACTACCCTTGCTTACATTGATATTTTCTACTCCTGACAAACTGATTGATTAATAATTTGAACAAGCCAGGACTGTAACTTTTTTAGCAATTTAACATAAGATGTGATTGTATGCTAATCTACATTGTATGCTAGTAACATATTCTATAGAAAGGTTAAAAATTTTCATAATCCTTTATTTTAATTCCCAAATAGTCTGTTGCATTGTCAAATGTAGTGAGTGAGATTATATAGAAAAGGAAATGTTTTCTTGCAGTAGGAACAAAAAAAATAATTTGAGCAATCTCACTTTTATGTCAGTTGGGACTTACCAGAACTCAAGGGTCCATAATTCTGGGACAGTCAGACGTTCTGAGGAGCCGTTGGGGAAACCTAAGTAATCTTCAGAAAAAAAAAAAATCAGCATTCCTAGCCAGCCAGGGCTAGTTGGGGGTCTGGCACATGGTTCCTCCCTGTTGTGAAGTTGTACACTGACAAAAATTGACAGTCTTGAGATGGCTTTAAAAGATTAATGTCCCTGAAAAGATTTTGTAACTACAGATCCTGAATTGATGTTCAGTGAAATCGATATTTTTGTCAGTTTCATGATGGGTAGACAGCTGTGACAGAAATTATTTTTATATATAATCTTTTATTTAAAATATAGGAAAACTAAGAAAAACTGGTTGTATAGAAGTAATGTCACACATTGAAATGTATATACTTATCTAGTACTACGTATATGTGTACTTAACAGCTGAAATTTGGAAACCTTGTATTTTGATCAGCTCTCCTCAGAGGGTTATGATCTACTTGCATTTCTGCAAAATCTCTCATATATGACTTTTAGCAAGTAATTTATTTTTCTTCTTAATTTACAATAGAGAGGAAATGGCTTCTATTTTTCTTTTGTCCTCAGTTTACATTGTACAAGCTGTGCAGCAAGTCTTTTAGGTATCTGCACAATTGGCCCTATAGTACAACAGGGCCTTAGTCTCAGCTGGAACATGTAACCATTAGTATGATAAAATACTGATAATAACACATTCATTCAATGAACTATTGTCAAAGCATACAACTTAAAAACCATGAAAAATAACAGAATGCACTGATGAAGCAGCTAGAGTCAGGGAAATATTTAAGACTAAAAGACAGCTGTTACGAGCAATTTTGTATTGGATGTTTCCCATCTCTCACATCTGTCTTTATAAGTTGTTTCAGACATACATTTATAATGAGAATGCAATTTAGCAGAAAATTATTTGTTCATTATTAATAGAAATGTGCCATTAACAGCCACCTACTTCCCCATGACAGCTTCAAGTACAGTTGGCAAACTTTGGCTTTTCAGGAATGTTTTATTTTGTAGTAGCATCCAAACTAATTGAATTTCTATCAAAAGCTGTTGCTGTTGTATGTATTTGAATATTAAGTGATTTGCTTTAGGTAGATTAAGCAAATAAAGCACAACAAAAATGATTCACAGTGTTGCTTAATCAATAATAATAATATTTAAAAGCTGTATAAACCATTAAGCAATTTTTATTGTTCAATTCTGTCTACTGAAAATTAGGTGAGTTAGAGGTATACATGCAAAATAATACAAAGAAACATGGCTAGAGAGGATTTCTTAATTTGTTCAGGGGTTTTTTGGAGCCCCCTAATTTATTTGAGAAATTTTTTCATGATTAAATTGACGGATGTTTTGCGACTCAGTTTTGCAAGACACTTAAAAATCTCCATTGTCATAGGTGTTTTTAGATGCTCAAGTTATGCAAAATCTGACAGGATGACGTTCCTAATTATTAAAAGATCATGTTGATTTGTTCAACAGCAAACAACAACTAACGAAGAATTATTCATTCTCTGAGCTGTGTAGAGAAAAGTAAAATAATTTTGTTTAGAAAACTTCAGTATGCTTTTAAATGATAATAGACTAGAGGCTTAAGGTAATTTAAGCTGAATAAGTAACATTTCCTAGGTGGTACTGTTGTGTCTACATTATCATTGCACAGGTACCATAAGAGTTTCTAAAGTCTTTAGTACTTTCCTACTGAGATCAATACTGAAGTTCCTTTGACTTCAATAAGACCAGAGTTAGAGCTACAGAATTCTTTTGAAAATTCCATTCTGTAGCTCTGTGGTCTCTCAAATTTTTTAATGCAAAAATTCCTGTTAATGTCATCTTGACTTTCCAGATGCAAAAGAACAATATAAAGAAAATCCACAGTAGAATTGTTTGGTACATTTCAAAGACACAAAAACAATTAACACAAATTAAGGAGACTTGTTTTCTACCATCCACAGCAAAAACCCTGATTTTGCTTCACTGAAAGTCCGTGAGGTTTCCTTTTCCATCAGTGGAAATTGGAGAAAGTCATTAGCTAACTACAGCAAGAATCAAGAATTGTCAGGAATGGAATGGCCAATTTTGTAATAAACATGACATTTTCAAGAGTCCATTTTAGCAATAAAGGAAATGGCAAGATGTTGATCTTTATTATTTTATGTTTCATTTCCTAAGCTGAAGAATAAACTTGTTTCATTCTGACAAATTCCAACTGCAGTGTAAGAAAATGAAACCACATTTTAAAGCAAACTGACAAAAAAGTTGAAAATTATCACGTTTTTTTAAAACATTCTTATTTTTCTTCTGACTTATCTGGTAAGGAGATTAATTTTTTCAGGTTCTGACTATCAATTTGTATTTAGACAGTGTTTATCACCATTAACTAGCAGCTATGAGTGGGAGTCTCTAATCATTACTAGTATTAAAATTAAAAATAATCACCATTAAATGAATTTAAAAAATAATACGATAGTGCAAAACTACATACCAGTTATATGACACAGCATCATCAGGTATTTAAGATAGAAATTCCTATGTATCAGAGATCTTAAATTATTCCTCTGCTAATGGGAAACTCATTGAATCCATTAAGTCTGGTGGTTAAAATTTAGAAATACAGAAGTCTGGGAATCAAAGGGTTCTCTTAGATCTCAAAGCCCTGCCCCTAGCATGTGCTGGTCTTTCATAACCTTCCAGGCAAACTCTGCTTCTGACTGGTAATTCCATCTTCCTCCTCCAACCACCTCTCCAGAGCAAAGACCCATACTGTATCATTTAGGTCTGTACTGGTTTTGGCTGGGATAAAGTTAAATTTCTTCATATTAGCTTGTATGGGGCTATGTTTTGGATTTGTGGTGAAAACAGTGTTGATAACACAGGGTTGGTTTAGTTATTGCTGAGCAGTGCTTACACAACCTCGAGGCCTTTTCTGCTCCTCACACTGCCCTGCTAGCAAGAAGGCTGGGGGTGCACAAGAGAGCTGGGAGGGGACACACCTGGGACAGCTGATCCCAACTAACCAAAGGGATACTCCATACCATATGACATCATGCTCAATCTGGCCAATATTATAAGAACTCAATCTGGCCACTATTGTAACAGACAACAAAAAATGTTTTTACAAATATGTTAACAGTAAAAAGAATCCCAAGGAGAATATCTATCCTTTAATGGATACAGAAGGGAACATTGCCACCAGAGATGAGAAAAAGACTGAGGTACTTAATGCCTTCTTTGCCTCAGTCTTTAATAGGGAGACCAGTTATCCTCAGGGTACTCTGCCCCCTGAGCTGGAAGGCAAGGATGAAGAGCAGAATATAAGCCCCTTAATCCAGGAGGGAGTAGTTAGTGACCTACTACGCCATCTGGACACTCACAAATCTATGGGACCAGATGGGATCCATCCAAGAGTACTGAGGGAACTGGTGGAGGTGCTTGCCAAGCCACTCTCAATCATCTATCAGCAATCCTGGTCAACGGGGGAGGTCCCAGATGACTGGAGGCTTGCCAATGTGATGCCCATTTACAAGAAGGGCTGGAGGGAGGATCCGGGGAACTACAGGCCTGTCATCTTGACCTCGGTACCAGGGAAGATGATGGAACAGTTCATCTTGAGAGCACTCACATGGCATGTGCAGGACAACCAGGGGATCAGGCCCAGCCAGCATGGGTTACGAAAGGCAGGTCCTGCTTGACCAACCTGATCTCCTTCTATGACCAGGTGACCCACCTAGTGGATGAGGGAAAGGCTGTGGATGTTATCTTCCTTGACTTCAGCAAGGCCTTTGACACTGTCTCTCACAGCATTGATCTTGAGACCATGAGAAGTCCTTGACCTTGAGAAGCTGGCGGCTCATGGTTTGGACAAGTGTATTCTTCGCTGGGTGAAAAAAATGGCTGGATGGATAAGCCCAGAGGGTTGTGGTGAATGGGGTTAAATCCAGTTGGCGGCAGGTCACAAGTGGTGTTCCCCAGGGCTCGGTGTTGGGCCCTGTTCTGTTTAATATCTTTATCGATGATTTGGATGAGGGGATTGAGTGCACCCTCAGCAAGTTTGCAGACGACACCAAGTTGGGAGGGAGGGTTGATCTGCTCAAGGGTAGGAAGGCTCTACAGAGGGATCTGGACAGGCTGGATCGATGGGCCGAGGGCAACTGTATGGAGTTCAACAAGGCCAAGTGCCAGGTCCTGCACTTCAGTCACAGCAACGCCATGCAGCGCTACAGGCTTGGGGAAGAGTGGCTGGAAAGCTGCCCGGCAGAGAAAGACCTGGGGGTGCTGGTTGACAGCTGGCTGAATATGAGCCAGCAGTGTGTGTGCCCAGGTGGGCAAGAAGGCCAACGGCATCCTGGCCTGCATCAGAAATAGTGTGGCCAGCAGGAGCAGGGAGGTGATTGTTCCCCTGTACCCGGCATTGGTGAGGCCGCACCTCGAGTACTGTGTTCAGTTTTGGGCCCCTCACTACAGGAAAGACATTGAGGTGCTGGAGTGTGTCCAGAGAAGGGCAATGAAGCTGGTGAGGGGCCTGGAGCACAAGTCTTATGAGGAGCAGCTGAGGGAACTGGGGTTGTTTACCCTGGAGAAAAGGAGGCTGAGGGGAGACCTTATTGCTCTCTACAACTACCTGAAAGGAGGTTGTAGTGAGGTGGGTGCTGGTCTCTTGTGTCAGGTGGCTGGAGACAGGACAAGAGGAGATGGCCTCAAGTTGTGGCAGGGGAGGTTTAGGTTGGATATTAGGGAAAATTTCTTTATTGAAAGGGTTGTCAGACATTGGAACAGGCTGCCCAGGAAAGTGGTGGAGTCACCATCCCTTGAGGTTTTCAAAAAGTGCGTAGACAAGGCACTTCAGAACATGGTTTAGTGGGCATGGTTGATGGTTGGACTCGATGATCTTGAAGGTCTATTCCAGCCTAAATGATTCTATAATTCTATGATTCTATGCTCAGCAATAAAAGCTGGGAGAAGAAGAAGGAAGGGTGGGGACATTTGGGGTTATAGTGTTGTCTTCCCAAGTAACCATTATGTGTGATGAAGCCCTGCTTTCCTGGAGTTGGCTAAACATCTGTCCGTTGATGGGTAGTAGTGAATGAATTCCTTATTTCACTTTGCTTGTGCATGTAGATTTTGCCTTTACTTATTAAACTGTCTTTATCTCAACCCACAAATTTTTCTCACTTTTACCCTTCTGGTTCTCTTCTGCATCCCACAGCGGGGGAGTGAGCAAGTGGCTATGTGGTGCTGAGCTGCCTACCAGGGTTAAATGACAAGGTCCCACTTCTATTTCCAGTATGCCCACAATAGTCTTATCCTCCAACTCCCAGAGCATGGAGTGCTTTCCCACTACACTTTGTATGTGGGATTCTTCACTTTCCTCTACTTTTTCTCAGGAATAAGAACTCCAAATTTTGGTAGGATCCCTTTCTCAATGCAGCCACAAAAGAGGAAGGGCCAGCAAGTTGGCCACACTTGCTAAAGCTCTCAAATGGTAGAAGTGGAAGAAACCAACAGCACTACAGCCACCTGTTATTTTTATAGTTTTCCACTCCACCTATAATTAAAACCAATCCAATATAGACTTTTTCCTCTAACTTCTATTTTAATTCTCTTTTCTTAAGGAATATTGTATTGTATCTTAGCATGCTATTATTGACCAAACTCCCAAACCAGACTTTTTCGTTATTTCTTAAATATAGGTGTAAGGGTATGTGGAAGGAGACAGTGTTTGCTTCTTCGGGACATCTGGACAATAACCTTTTAAATGCAAAAGAGGATAATGAGAAAAGGAGAAATCCATGAGCAAGAATATAGACACAAACCCAACCAACAAATTATAAGGGAGGCAGTAAGGAGAACCAAACCTGGTCAGTCACATTAATTGGTAAGTGTATGTGGAAAGTGGTAATGTTTATTTCTGTAAGGGTACCTGATCATGGACTTTGTTAAATGGGTTACTAAGGAAAAGTGGGAAGCCAGAAACAAAATATACAGAGACACAAACCTGACAGGAAAACATAAGGGAGACAAAGACAAGAAGCCAACCTTGTCAGTCACACTAATTCATGGGCTATCAAAAAGTCGCACACAAACCAGGACTTCATAACTGATAAAGGTGCAGAGGTGAGGGTCCAGGATGTTGCAGGGGGTTGGTGGAACTGTGCAAACTGATGGAGGAATGCACAAGGGCTGAACAAAGGGAGAATAGACAGAAAGAGGTATAAAAGGGCTCAGTCAGGCATAAAACGGGGCCAGTCAGCACACTTGTCTGACTGAGCCTGTGCCTGATCAGTGGTCTGTCCTATCTTCTTATTAAATTCTTTTTTTAACTATTTCTCTGTGTAATCTCACTTGCTGTCCTCTGTGTGTGTCAGCACTGCAAGGACTAGATGTAAGCTACTGGGGGGACTGGCACGAGTGGATTTGGTGCCAGCCACTGGAGTCAGACAAGAGACGCAGGCACCCCTGGCCTGTGGTGTCAGCTGCTGGAGCGAGTGGGGGTCCCAATTCCAGCTGTTGGAGTGTATGGCTGCCAGCCACTGGGGTGGGAATGGTGTATGTCCTGAAAAAACAGCTACTGGGAGGGACCCATGTGAGTGAGGTGAGTGAGGGGCTCAGCGCTGGTTGCTGGAGGGAGGACCACTCCTGGTCTGTATCTCGTCCAAACCAGGTGTGCATGGGGTGTTCATGTGTATTCACCAGCAAACCTCAAGCAGGACCAGCCAGCAAGTAGGAGACCCTGGGTCTGGGCCAGGGTATCGGGCAGGGAGAAGGCCCAGGTTGGTATTCAGGGAGACCTGAGAGTGCAGGGTGCCTTTGAAATGAGTGTGTGAGTGCATGTTTCTTTGCTAGCGAGCACCAAGATGGACCAGACAGCGAGTGAAAGATCTGTAGAGCAAGCAAGAAGGCCCAGGATCTGGTCAGGGGCGTTGGACTGACAAAGGGTTCACACCAGTACTCAGGGGATTGCTAGTGGTTGTGAATCTAGAGAATGTCATGTGCAAGCACCTTCTACCAGCTGAAGAGGAGGACAGGACTTGGCTGTCTGTGCTTGTGTTTTATGCGAGTCTTGTATGTAGGTCCAGTTGAAGGCAGTGCCTTGTCTGTGGCAGCCTGTGTAACTGCCCACGTCGGTGTCCTCTGTGTGTACCTCTGTGTGTCTATGTGTGTCTCTGGGACACGTGTGCAGCTTCACTACTGGTTGAAGCTGCAAACAGGAAAGCAGCAGCCGCATCCCTCAGGCTGGGCAGAGACCCTGAGTCCCTGGGCACCAGGGTGGGCTCCAGTGGCCAGGACAGAGGGTCCTGGGCTGGAGACACTGGAGGTGGCCACTGCTCCTAACATCCCTTAACAGTAGGCACTGTATTCATTCTTCTTCAAGGATTTCAGCACAATTTCTGGTTTGACAGTTCTCCATCTTACAAAATTCTGCTAGAACTTCATCTGCTTGTTCTCCTGCTTTCTCCCTATGTGTATGTAATAAGTGATCAAAACTCATTTTGCTTTCTCATTGGGATCTCTGTCTACTGTATATTCCTTCTTTTAATCTTAAATAAAAGCCATTTTGAACGAGAGAACATTTTTACTCCTCTTTTGGGAAAACAAATTAGTTTTTGAACAACATCATTTATCAGATCTGATTGTGGTTATTGACTGACAAAGACTGCAAATGTTATAGAATATATTAAAAAAAAAAAAAAAGAATTTGAGAAATCCATCTTCTTCGTCTTTTCATTTTTGTGTACCAGTTCTTGAATGCCCTGTCTGTACATTCCCTGTTTGTGTTTTAGCACTCTCTTTGGCTCTAGTATAGAGAAAATCACATTGTTTTATAAGCACCTTTTTGAAGCAGTAATGTGCAAATGGAACATAAAAATACACAACACTACAGAAAAGGATCAAGTTATACCATTCCAAATGAATTTACTGAGGCTGTTTTCAGAACTGGTATGTAACACAAAGCACTGAAATCCATGTTTAATCTTATTAAGATGCTTGCTGATTTTCAGACATTCTGAACATCTGTGGTCTAATTGAATTCAATGAAAGTTATTAATATATCTTCCAAACATTAAGATGCTATTTAAAAACCAAAAGATACTATACCTGGCAATAAATTTGCCTCAGATATATATTCCTGAAATGGGCTCAGGGAATAAATGACAAAACCAGATAATCCTAAACAACTGGAATGCTGTGCATACATCTAAACTGTTAACTTTTGCAGAGACAAGATTAAATTCCCATATTTCTTCCCTTTCATACATATATTTCCTTCAGAAACAAATTTGTTGTCTCCTCATTCTCTGAATCCAGACATTCACAGAAGACAGTGGTTATCACTATTATCGCTATAAATGGGTGGCCTTACACTTGCCAGCTGTCCACAGTGCTTATTGCTTGCTTGTGCCTGAATGTGGAATATTTATTCCTAAGGAAGACCAGATTCAGTCAGCTACTGAGCAGACCGGATTGTGTTGTAGCTCTCTTGGCCCACTCTGGAATCTAAGTCTTGATTTTTTGTTCCCAGATAATATGGCTGTTACATGGGTTTGGATCAACTATGGACTTGGGCTCATGCTCAGTCTTCAGAAGTAGCTACAGTGACCATGAGCTTTGTCCTATAAGATCAACTGTGTTCTTCAAGGAGGACTTCTTGCCATCTGTAATCATCCCTATTATGGAACATCATTTAGTACTAGCACTGAAAGACCAGAAACACTGTGTCTAAAAGACTAGTGACTAGAATGGCACCACTATTAAAAAGCACTAATTAAACAATTTATCATAATGCTCATAATTTACCTGCCATACCTTTTAAAATATTAATTACCTTACCCGGTTTATATTTTTTTCACTGAGAAGTTTTAACTTTTTGTCTTCTTCCTGAAATTTAAACTTAAGTAGCAAAGTTCATTTTGTCTGTTTTGTTAGTTTGATTTTTCACAGCAACCTCAGCTTATTTCACATATTTTCTTACTAATGTGTGATGTGCTTATATTTGTGCATGTATGTGCATGTAAAAACAATCACACAAAAAAATCTAATGTAAATATCTATCTTTAGAAATCTATCTACCTTTAAAAATATTTCAACTTATGATATTATTTTGTATATCACCCTTAAAGTATGTTTTATTCCTTTTTTTTGTGTGCTTTGAAATCTTTTGTTCTGGATATTTCAGATCGCTTTTATGATACATGTATTTTTAAGACATATTTCAGCCTTTTGAAATTTGAGGATTTTTTACCTGCATTGCCAAGGTTTTTCCTTTCATTGTAGGTCAAATGGCCTGAAGCCAACTTTTAATTCTGGTAGATTTTCCACTGTATAGGACTGTTAAGCACATAACACAGTACTGGTTATATTCACTCTAGAAGTATTCATAATTGTTAAAGAACTGAAAGAAACTGTAGGTCTAAAATGCACAACTTAGCATTTGAGAAGCTCCAATTAATTGTTTAAATAATAATTTCGTGTTCATTATAATTTTTATCATATTTTTCCATCTGTCCTTAGGGTATGTCTACATTCTTAAGGGGACTGAGGCATAAAAATCACTAAACTGGCACTAACTTAAGCCAGTTAATCAACATGGCGAAATGCCAGCCTGAAGTTAATAAGGCTTGGCTGCAGCACCTCATGAATGCGGCTAGATTGCTTGTCAAATCATTTGGGTATCTTTGCACTATATTCTGAAAACAGCAGTAGACCCAATACAGGTGTATTGGCTAACCTTGTCATAAGACGCTGCTGTGCATGCCACAGCCGCTGGTACTAATACATGTGTATGTGATTGCCTTGGGGGAGATGAAAGGATGGGTAATAAACTGAATACATTGTACCAACCTACCCCCAAAATGTCCATGTGGGATGCTTTCTGTGTATCTGTATTCCAGCACTAATTAATGCCAAACTGTTGCACTTCCATAGCTTTCAGTGTGAACATCCTCTGCATCCCCTTAGCTAAACGTATATCTGTGTGTATATCTGTTAATATCTATATTTGTATGGACTGAAGTGTTAGGATATTAGGATGATCTCTTTCCAGGACAGCAGTAACTGCAACGCATAGCACAATATATGTGGGGTAAGTTATTCCCTTAATGTTATTCTTCATCTTTCTCCCTCTTTCCACATCTTTGTCTGCAGATGAAAAATGTAAAGCTGCAAGTAATCCTTGACCAAAAAAAAAAATAAAAATTGTTTACTGCAATATATAGGAAACTAAGCTCAGCAGGCCCAATTCATTAATTTTTTATGTGCTTTCTGTTAAAAAAGGAATTAATGAATTTACTCTGAGCTCTGACCTGAAGCTCTCTAGCTCTCTTATAGCCTCCAAACCTCAAAGCTATTAGTGTAAATTTTACAACAACCATGGTGTCCCTCAGAGATGTGCAGCCCCAAAAATAGGCATTTTATAAAGAATAAAAGACTATACGCTTACAGTAGTTCTGGATCGTAAAAATAAATGCTTAGAAACAGAGAACAGTAACACAAGAAAAAAAAGCAAAGAATTTCCAGGGGTAGGGGTGGAAGAAAAAAGAACAGGATAGTTTAAAGGACATTTCTGCCCACTTTGCTGTGCTCAACAGGAAGTGGATGCCTTCTACAACAAAATAGGCTTTACGCGTTGCAAGCAGGCACATGGGATTAATCCATATGTCAATGAAAGAATGAACTGATTCAAACTAGGAGCTTTGAAGTTAGGTGCCCTGCTGTCATCGAAATGCCCACTTTCAATTTTCAGAGTATATTATATTAGTTTAATGTAATACTTCCTCATTACCTGCACAGATGATGGCAGCAGGCAAGGTAACTTACTTTTCCCTTTACATTAAAGTTGCAAAAAAATAAGGTAATAACAGGAGAGGGACAGCCTAGTACTATATGCGCTGTGCTATGTGCAGGCTAAGTCAATTTACATTAATATCAGGATTCTGAAACACAGTAATATTCTTAGTTTGTAACGTACATTTGCCAAATGGAGTATAAACTTACTACTCAATTTAACAAAACACTAAGGGAGCTTGCTACAGCATCAGGCTAATTATTATTTAAAATTATTTTGTTGCTCCTTGTTCAGCACTAACATTATTCATGATGAATTATTTGATTTTTATGTGATATGCATGGAATTGCATGGGGATTCCAGCACAATTTAGCATTCATTTTTGTTCGTAATTTTAGCACAGAGACTTTTTAAAAAATAATGTTACTTCACATAATATTCTTCCTTACATGCTGTAAGATCCTATTCATTCTGCAACTACAAGGGTAGTTTTCATCGTCTTGCTGCAAGGAAATATATTCAGGCTGACAAATTTTCACATCTTCCAGTCACTTATGCGTACTAACCACTGCACTCTAGGGTAACTTTTTTCTGGCTCACTCTCTTCTACTGGAGTTTTTTCAACTTGAATAAAATGTTTATTGAGCCAGAGTAACCTAGAATATCAGCTCAAACCCTGGTCATCTGCATGCCACCTGTACTTATTATTGGCACTTTCATGATCTGTTCATTGTAGTTTATTTTCTTTCTTTCAACCTTTACAGTATATACACATTGAGGTCTGTGACTGGTCCAATGCCCAGTGGCATGAGAACAGTCTTTCTAGTGACATCAGTGGATTTTGCAGAAGACCCTGGTTGAATACAACTATCATTTTTCCTAAGATACTTTGTTCTTCTCAGTCTGGGAAGTATTATGGGCCTACATAGGAGAAATCCTGGCAAGGAGGGATATAATAAAAACAAGACTACTTCTTCTATAGCAGATAATTTCTCAAGTGTTCTATAGAATATTCCTTGGGCTGTTTAAAATCATCCATAGATCTAGTCAAATTCATTATTGTCAGCAACAGTCATAGTGAATTTTGCTTTTTTTTCCCTGCTCAGAAAGTTTAATTTAGATTAAAAAAAATAACGATCATCATTATTCTCCTATTGTAACACATGCTGATTAACACAGCGGCAATACTGTTATGACTAATAGATGTTAATAACAAGTAGTTATCAAACTGTAATATCATCTAATGGATTATTAATTTTGTAGAGTGAACAAGTCAATGACCCTAAGACAAGGATGTGCATGTCACTACATAGTGCTATCAAAGAGTTAGTTATGTTTCAAAGAAAACCACAGTTCAAAGGCTGTTGAAGAAAAAGAGAGTTGTTAACAAGTTAACAACTATTAACAAGTACAAGCGCAAGATGAGAGCAGAGGCTTTAATAGTGCAGGTGCAGGAATATAAAGGAGACCCTGGGGCTATCAGTAACAATTACCAGTGGTCAGCAGCTAGTCATTAAAGTGATACAAAAACCGGTAGGTAACTGAATCTGATCATAGGGTTAACAAAGTGAAAAAAGAACCAATTCAACACAGATAAAATTTAACATACACAGTAAAACTCAGATACAGCAGATTCAATCACTATATTGTTAATTTAATGAATAAAGAACAAGTAAGTTGACAGTGTTAGAAGACGTACAAAAATAGACCCAGCAGGCTTAAGAGTAAAGAGAATTTAACGCTTCCCTTCAACAGCATACTCGTCCTGCTGAAGATCTGGGATCAGGGATACTGATTGCTTGTTGCCATCCTCCTGGACATTCCTGAGGCAATTTAAGGGTCCTGAGGACCCTGCCAGCCCTGAGTGTCCCTGCCCAGCTCTGCCAGGACTCCCCCCACACTGCCCAGAGACCAGGACCCCACTTCACCCCCCCTTTCAGTAAATTCTTATATCTGCTCAAAAGGTGTGTTTCCTTAGCTCACATAAGTTGCACGACATTTTCAGTCTGGTGCCCTCACTGTCAGGCGTTGCTGCAGCTTGGCTACCGCACGCCAGATGCTGTATAGGCCCTGATGCAAACCACCATCAGTTTGTGGCAGCTCATTAATGACCAATATCTCTAGTGCTTCCTGCGTTCATCTAAAACTGTAATATCTCTAGAGAGAAAGATTTTGAATAGGGTCGAGAAAATATATTGTTTCACTTTTTCCTACTATTAGCCACTGGAACTGGTATGCTAGAAAGAACATATGCAAGATCTGATCCCCTGGTCTATGTTTTGGTAAATGAAACAGACCAGGACTTTTCCTTATTTCTGGCTCTGAGAGCAAGTCCTACAACAGAACTCCTATTTCAAGGGCTAAACTCACTGCCCCTCCCAAATCCAGATGAATAAAGAAAAAAGGACAGACTGACCACATCTGTTTTACTGGCTGAGAATCGACTCTGCGCTGTTCCATCCCCTGAACTTTACCTGAGCATTGTTTAAGGAGAGAATATTAGTAGGCAGAGACCAAAACATGCCTGAGAGTACGCTAACAGTTAAATAGTATGGATTAACATAAGCCATAGCTCAAGTCTTGCCTTGGCCCTGTTTAAATTATTAGTACAGGTGCACCTATGAAGCCCTAGGAAAATTTGTAAGTGATAAGTATGATTCTTTCTGGCATTCATCCTGTTGTGCAGTCCTTCTCCTTTCAGCCCATTTCTTACCACTAGTTAAGAAACACATCATGATCTGTAGCAATAGAAAAGGCACATAACAACAATGAAATAGCCACAAAATGGAAAATGCACATAAGCCCACTCCACAGTGTTCATACACTGCATTAAATCAGGCAAAAGAAAATTAAGGCAAAAGGAGAGAACAGAGCAGTGTAAGGAAGGGTAAGAGATTACCCAAAGAGGTTGCTTTTAATGATCACATTGAAAGAAGCTACTCTACAATGATGTTCAAATGTAGTGTACAAATGTTCAGACTTTTCCTATTGTAGCCAACAGAGTTCACAACAAAGAACAAGCTTGCATTTATTTTTTTCTCTTAATTACTGTTTTGAACTATTAAAATGCATTGGAAATAGGTTAACTGCGTTTGTTCAATATTTATTGCCATTTCATCTGCCTTAAAATCTCAATTGTAAGCAATTTGTCGATTATGCTGAAAGGTCTAATTTTAGCACAGCTTCTACATTCTTTGCTGCTGAAATGCAGCTGTGTAACTCTGTCAATATTCTCTAGTGAGTTACAACAGATATCCATAAATCATGTAGTTATAGTGCATCCCTCAAAACTTTATGAAATGAGGGCATCAGAATAAAAATTGCCATGCAAAACTGGGTGTTCTCTACCAGATTCTCTGCTAAATCATTTTAGGAAATGGAACAAAAATTTATGTTGTTAGTATCCATATCAGGGAAACAGACTGTCTGCTTGTAGAGAAGATGTTTACTTCCAGTTCTTATCATCCTTGTTTATTCTGTTGTTCAGACCACTTAATGATACCTAGAATTCTCCTGAAGTGTACAATCCAATGAAAAATAAATATTTTGCTGTTGCTGC
This sequence comes from Aquila chrysaetos chrysaetos, assembly GCF_900496995.4. Taxonomy (NCBI): domain Eukaryota; kingdom Metazoa; phylum Chordata; class Aves; order Accipitriformes; family Accipitridae; genus Aquila; species Aquila chrysaetos. Next base: position 22,173,934 of record NC_044004.1, read on the forward strand.
TATTGTGGAGACTTGTTGTGGAGACTTACTGTGCTGTTGTTGGAACTTTGTTGTTATTCTTCTTTCCTAGCTGCATGTGGAACTCCAAGTGTCCATAGGTGTTGATTCCTAAGTCATGTCTCCCTCTGATATCATCAGGTTCATGATGGACGTGGACTGACAATGTGTACTCACTCGCAGCCCAGAAAGCCAACCGTATCCTGGGCTCTATCAAAAGAAGTGTGAGCAGCAGATTGAGGGAGGTGATTCTGCCCCTCTACTCCGTTCTGGTGAGACCCCACCTGCAGTACTGCGTCCAGCTCTGGAGTCCTCAGTACAGGAAAGACATGGACCTGTTGGAGTGAGTCCAGATCAGGGCCACAAAAAAGATCAGAGGGCTGGAGCACCTCTCCTATGAGGAAAGGCTGAGAGAGTTGGGGTTGTTCAGCCTGGAGAAGAGAGGGCTCTGGGGAGACCTATTGAGGCCTTTCAATACTTAAAAGGGGTTTATAAGAAAGATGGGGACAAAGTTTTTAGTAGGACCTGTTGCAATAGGACAACAGGTAATGGTTTTAAACTGAAAGAAGGTAGATTCAGACTAGATATAAGGAAGAAATTTCTTATGATGAGGGTGGTGAAACACTGGAACAGGTTGCTCAGAGAGGTGGTAGATGCCCCATCCCTGGAAACATTCAAGGTCAGGTTGGATGGGGCTCTGAGCAACCTGATCTAGTTGAAGATGTCCCTGCTCATTGCAGGGGGGTTGGACTAGATGACCTTTACAAGTCCCTTCCAACCCAAACAATTCTATAATTCTATGATAAGTAGTTAAATCACTTCTCCATTTTAAATGTGGAAAATTTAATTTTGCTCATCTGCACAGTGTTCTCTTTACTACAGCCTCTCAGAAGAGTACTTGGATAGGTAGCTTTTGTTGTGTTTGGGAATCTCTCTCCCTTAGTCTTTCTTATTGAAGTGATTCCAGTGAAAATAAGCATGAAGTAGATGACAGACTAAGTGTAATTTCTTTTTTATTTGTCATTAGGGTACTAATCTGAGGTCTGTAAGAACTTCTTGGGCTAAGATAATAAATATTTAAATACTTGAAGTAGAAAATCAGCACATGACTACCTATCCAACATTTGGGGTACATCGAGTTTTCCTCCATGCTCTTTCAGGTTGCTCTACAAGACAACTGTAAGAAATTCTACTGGTCTACTGTTTGTGACACTGTCAAACATACACTATCCTTCTGTGTTGTAGTGTACTTATTGCACTTAAATTGGTGGGATGAAGAGCAATAAGACTAAATGATTTTTCTGATTTACATCATGTTGCTTTTTGAAATTTCAGGTGCATTTAGCCTGATTTTGTTTTTCTTTAGCCTTCACAAGTAGCCCATGATTTCTGAATTCCAGTATTCTTTCTTTACACAAGACAACAGAACAAAACAAGTACAAAAGCAAGTACTAAGGGGAGTAAGTCTTCCTGAAAATCTTTACTGTTAAAAGCATAACAAGGCATAAAGCAGATGCTGGGACCTTCCTTGTAGGAGGCATAACAAATTATTTCAAGAAAATGTCATTGGAGGAAGTCCTTTCAGGTTCATAGAAAGTGATCATTTTCACAAATTGTCATAGAAAATGGCTTTAAAGCACTGCATGGACAAAGTTTAATATGTAAACACAATTAAAACAATTACATTTCTATAAATCTGGAATATGTTAATGCTTTTCAATCATATTAGAATATTTAATGTCAGGATACTCTGTGAAGTTAAAATGCATTGTATCACTTGAGTCTCAAGAAAGTTTAACTGTTTGGAATCACTTGACAATTTAGCTCCTGAATGAATATGAATACCAGGGGAAGTAGAGTGAATTCTCACTCATATTTGTCTGAGTTCTTTCACTATGGCCATTTTGAGATCATTGACGGGGGGGGCGGAATTGGGATTTTCATAATTCCAGAGTTCATTTATATGTTTTTTCTGTGTGAAATGTCTTAAGATTGTGATATGTGAGTTCACTATTATCAACAATTATCTTTCTATCCTGAAAATAAAGCATATTTCATGATAGTGTTATTCTGTAATATTACTTAATTGGTTTGCTATAATATAGTGACAAGTGCATGTAGAAAATCATGTATGTTCTTAAAATAATTTTTTTTTTTCCCCAGAAGATGGCTGCAGTGACTGATCTTATTATATTTCCTAAAGCTTCTAGAAAAAGGTTTTCTTCTAATATACTGGGTAAGTCAGTTATACAGGCAAACACTTGAATTGTATCTACTAGTACAATACCTATCCAACGTCTTGAATATTCACATTTCTTTTGTGAAAATCAGGTAACCGCTTACTCAGTTTTCAAGTTTATCATACTTTATTTAGACGATTATGACAAAAAAGCATGCTCTCACTTTCTGAAGACCTGTATTAACTAGTCACAATTGCTAACAAGTGTTCTCTAAAAATGTTTTCAGATAGTCATGTATAACATGACAACACCTAGATGTCCTCCATAGACCTGTGACCATAAGCAAGCATTGTGACTCTTGAATATTCTATTTTTGTGATCCAAAGTGTCTTTTGTAACTTCTTTTTGATTTAAGTAAAATGATTCATAAACCAAAGAATATTGATCCATGAATATTTTAAAATGTTTAGGCTTGTAATTCTGTTAATAGCATCACTGACACCTAGCTCTTGGTTCTATGCAAACAGATTATTCTTATAGCTACTCTATAGCTGCAGGTGGGTATTCCATACTTCTGCTGCTCTATTTCTTATTCACCATCCCAAAATGAGGCATAGCCAAGGCAGATAGTATCCAATGATGGAACTAAAGAATTTTCAGTAAAGGTGCAAGTTCAGGCCAAGCAATTTCTTAATTGCTTGGCAGCAGCCTCTAATTAGCATTCTAACATACACTATAGTTGCTATATATTACTATGCAAACACAGTATGGTTTGTAGGAAAATAAAAAAATAGTCCTTTTGAAGCTGATTTTCAATTTTCCTTATTTGGAGAACTGTCACAAATCTGCAGGTGCCTCAATTTTCTAGTCAGATATGTTCCTAGTATACCAAGAGTTTCATTAGAATTCCTGAAAGAAGGGATCACTCTAGTGGTCTTTATGGGTACCCCAGGAAAAACATAGAAAATATAAATAAACAAACCATATTCAGAATATTTTCAGACTGTGTACTGTTAATCTCATCTTAGAAGGAAACTAAGTCATTGAGAGCTGTTTTTCCAAATGTTTATAAAGTGTTATATGGCAAAGCATTTAGATTTTGTAAGCAAAATATGGTAGGATCCGGAGGGTGGGGGGAGCATTCTTTTTTTCCCAGAACAGAACACCATTTCCTATTCATCTGTCTGTCCCTCCTTCTTAGATAGCATCTAAATTAAAAATCTCCAGGACAATCGGAGAATTGTAGTTATGACATCCATCCCTTGGCTTGTTATTAGATCCTGTTGTTTTCTTCTGACAGTTGTGTTCTCAGGTCTTACAAAACTATGCTGCAACTGCCATGGCTAACCATGCTAACTACTGAGTCATGATCTTACATGTCTGCGAGAGCTGAGCACAGAAATACAGAGTGAGAAGTCCAATGCTAAGAAAATAAGGAGATAAATGCATAAAGGAAGGTTATGCTGGCTAAATATAGTTAAAACCAGACAAAGGCAGTGCCTCTCGACTGCCAGTATTGTCAAGAAAAACACTTCAGTAGAGAAACTGCTAGATCTAATTCTGCTTATCGGGTCTGGCAAAGTGTGAAAGTAAACAGATGTGAGTTTGACCTTTCTGTTGTAATTAGAGAAGACATTGCATTTTTATTGCATGTCTCCAGGGTTAGGAATATTTGCATAGGAGTATCTGAATGTCTGGGGTCAGAGTTATTTTACAGGTTGGCAGCTGGATCACTTTGAAAGTCAGAGAATGATTAATGTGATTAACTAGCTATACAAAGTACCTGAACTGAAGCACAGCTTTTCAAATACAGTGATTCAGTAGCAAGCTGCAATGTTGTGTATTTTTCGTGTTGGGGGGGTATGTGTGTTCAGTAAACTCATAATTTGTATGAGATTCACTTTTTTTCTTTAAACATCTTTTTTTCCCCTTTAACTTCTTTCTAAATAGTGTGACTGCCATACTGCAGCATGACTGTTAGAATTGTCATGGCATTTAGATTGTCACTCTATTCCTTATAGTTTATAGTCTTAATCCAGAGCATCTTAATCTAGTCACAGATTTCATAAATTCATTGGTACTATCTACTGCTTTGTTAAATCAGCCTATTCAAGAGAACATCCTTCAGCTATAAGAAGTCATCTCTTAATCTACACTGCTTTGTTCATCCTCATCCATTCGTTGCAACAAGCTATTCACTGATGTCATTTCTTTAGTGAATAGGATAACGGCTTTATCAGAATATATGTTTTCTATTTCTTGCTTTGCCATTAACTTGTTACATTATTTTACAAAGCTTTCTTAACTCTCTGTACCTTCTATTCTCTTTGTCTTGCCTATTTAGACTGTAGGCTCTTAGGTACAAAGCCCTTACTAGAACAAAGTCTTAATCTCTAGGCATTTTTTTTTCGAACTTAGAAATAATAGCATTCAGTAATATCAGTTCTGAATGTAAGCCCACTGAAATTTGTGAGAGTTTTTATGTTTATTTCAATGTATGTGACCATGCTCAATGGAATTATTGTTCTGTTCCGTACAATAAAATACTGAAAACACATCTGGAAGTTATATAGTTGTCTACTGCAAGAATTTACTGTCAGAATTGAGGGACATTTCTTATTTTTCACCATTTACCAGTAAGTGTGAGATGCATGATTTCTTTTCAGCTGAGGGTATGATCCAGGAAAAGGCTCTAAGGGTCTACAGGTTAGGTGATGTAATGTATTTCCTGTAGTGGATCTCAAAAAGCAAAAAAAAAATGCGGTGTTGGTTTTCTAGCTTCCTTTAAAGCATTTGTTCTGGAAGGTTAGGTATTCTAAAAAAATTAAAGAATTTGGTGGGCTGAATGGGAAGTCTCTCATAGCTCACTCACAGAATGCTAAGCACATCTGTAAAATCTGATCTCCCTCTGATCCTTCACTGGAATGTAGGTACTCAAAGCAGGACCAAGTGCATTTGGGTTCTAAATTCTAGAATTTGTGCTAAGAATGAAAGACTGATCATTACAAATGATTACTACATATCAGATAGTCACTGCATACTACAAATACCATCCTATGCAAAAAGGGAACAAGAGACATCTAGAAACATGCAGCCTGGAGAATAAAGTTGTATCTACATCAGAATTTTAGTTCAGCTCTTGCATTTTTGAAGCAAAGCTGATCTTATTTACCTACTGCACTTTGGTTCACATTGCGGAACAGTCTCAGAGGGCACAAACTGAATTCCTTTTAGATAAAAGTTAATTCCTTTCAAATAAAACTAAAGATAGGGTCTTGGAGGTCTCACCTAACACACTCCAGCTGCTAGCTGACACTCAGTCCTTAGTACTATAACACAGAGCACCACTCCTAAGCATGGATTTCCTGAATGCACATCATCAGCACCGTCTGTTTAATTCTACTGCACTATTTGATAATGTAAATGTAGCCTCAGGCATTATCAGGATAGGAAAGACATGGACTTGAATCTTCAGACTGATTCTCTAAATTCAGCTCTTTCACTTTTTATTCTGTGGTAATGTACCCATCAACACTGTTTTAAAAATGACCTACATATTTTTTGAGATCTCATCTTGACATCCTGTGCTCAGCATACTCTGTATTTGTGGAATGTGTACTTTAGGAGAGACGTACTGTTCTGCCTTTTTCTGAGCTCCAGAAGAGCTTAACCAGGAGCTGCACAGCTCCTAGGCTGCGCCTGAGTTCTGCATGGAAGCACAGTTGCAGGTCTCAGAGAAACATTCACACTGAAAGGAAAATCAACACCTCCGTGTGGCAGCAAAGGAGACAGCAAGTTACTTGGTTTCATTTTGCGGTAGAATGTGCTTCGGGATGCACAGCTACTCTTTGATATACAAGGTCGTATTTCCTGCCTTTCTCATTTCCTTTTTCCCCAGCATCCCTGGCTAAACTACCATATACACAGAACTTTTTGCTCATTCCTTCATCATTTGTTCCACACAATTTCTTATTACTTTAAATACCACTTCACCCACAACCTTATCTGAAAGGCTATTTTAGCTGTGAAAATACCCCACCACACATAATTTTTTCCTTCTGATTTCTCTCCCCCACTCCCCATTACGTGTTTTTTCCTCTTCTTCCCACTCCTTTGTTGTTTATCTGCTGCTTTGTTCCTTCTGCTTTTCTACTCCATTGTATTACATTTTGTGTGTGGGCAACAAAGTAAAATGACAAAATTTCTGATCTCCAAAGAGCCACTTTCACTTTCCCACCTCCACACAGAATAGAGAAATCCAAACCAGCACAACAACAACAACAAAAAGACAACCTGCCTGTACATCATATCATCACATTCTGACCCACTTCGAACTCCATGTAGGCAACTAAACTCCTCCAGCTATTGCAAGTCAATATGTCAATATTGATGTCAATAACCTTAGGGACAGCTTTAAAGATCATAAATTGGAGGATGAGTTCTTGCCTGAAAGAAATATGTCATTAGGCTCAACTAGGAAGAGATACATGTGTCATGTATTTGCCCCTACCTCACCCATCACTGATGGGAAAATAAAGAAAAGTAACTTGAAAAGAGCCAACAACTAAGATGCACTGAACAGTACATAGTAGCCATTAATCTACTTTTTCTTACTATGGTCAGGATACTAGGATCAATTAACCAGAGAAAGAGCTTAGATCCTAAAAATGCCCCCTCACCCTGCACCCCCCCAAAAAAACCTGCCTGAAGAGGGAAGAAAGAGATCTATCCTTCTTCCCCATGGTCAAAATGTGCCACAGAAATTATGAAGAATCCCTTAAAAATGTAAGTGGCTGACCTTCTCTCAACTGCTTGTTTCAGTCGTCATTTATAAGTAGACTATAATCCCCACAGCTTTCATCATCACAGACACAACAGCACATTCATATTTGTCTCTAAATATGTTCCATTGCTGTGTAATCATCACACAAATGTAAAATACAGCTATTATAAATGAGTTAGTGAGTTCTTCCTTTGTCTCATTTATTCCCTTTAACCACTTCTAATTCTTGGCAAACATATATGTTTCAATATGCTTATTTAAGAATCCTTTCCAAAAGGCCCTTCTGTTCTTTTTAGCTAGGAGCAGACTGACATGTAGGGAGGAAAAACATGACACCACCTTCTCCGCCAACAATTCAAATGGGTGCCAAAAGGTATCTTGCATTAGCACTTAAAGGGGAGATATCTATTTAAAACTGGTGAAAATGATGAAAGTGTTATTTTATTCCAGTTCATCTTCATAAGGGCCCTGTTTCTTAAAGATCCATACTGATTTCTGCACCTTAAAAGTCTCTCAACCTACTCTACCCTGCCACATGTCTCATCTTCTTCTGCTTAGTATACTATGCAGGATAACATCCATTACTGAATATGTTACACTCAGAATCTTATTTTGGGCAAAAAGGAAATACATTTCATGTGTAAAGCCCCAGAATTATTTTTATTCTAATTGAAATCTTACTAGTCTAATTAAAGAAGTGCTTCTAGTCTAGCTTTATTACTCAAAAATTTAAAAAAAAGGAAAATAAAATGCTGCTATGCAGAAAAAGTCTCAAACAAAATAATACAATTAAAATTACTATGTACACATTACTTAGTTTCTACCCTTCTTCCTGGCATAATGCTTACCCTTCCACTGCTCCTCAAGATGCTAATATTAATGGGTTTTGTCTGATGGGAGCAATACAGTGAGTTGTCATTATCCCAAGTTCTTTGACAGAACTATGATGTTAGATGGCTTTTTCTTTTTCTTTTTCTTTTCTTTTCATTTTCTTTTTCTTTTTATTCTTATGTTTATGTTTATTTTCCTTTTATTCCCCCTTTTTTTTTTCTTTTTTTTTCCTTTTACTTTTTGAGGTAGACAAAGGATTCATTACAGTTCAGTTGCATTTCCAAGGAGGAGGAGTTATGCCATCCCTTTTTTCCTGGCATAGTTAACTTCCTCTCATTGCTCAGAAAATGGGTACTAGTATATTCATAGAATCATAGAATTATACTGTAGAGTCAGCCTTCACAAGTGTCCCCATGGCCAGCTGTCCACTCACTCACCAGTGTGGGACGAAGTGGTTTTGTCTTTTGGCTATCTGCAATATAGATAGAAAATGCAGAGAGTTATGGTAGGTTTTTAAAATCACATAGCACCCTTGTTAACATACATAAAGAATATAGTAATTTTACTCCAAAAGTGCATTAAGTGTGAGTACCGTAACTTAGAGGCCCTTTCAGGCCCGAAGAGAGATCTAAAACCTCTTGTTCTCAGAATTTCTCAGTGGCAATTTTCTGGATGAGGAAGGTATTGAAAGTAAAGAAAGCAGTTTTCTGGTAAGAGCTGTTGTATGAGAGAGAAAAATAAGAAAATACACATATATCAAACAAAATGTCCCATATTGTTTATCAAATCACAGGAACAGGAGCTGGACTGTCTTCATGCTTACCCAAATAAAGCCTGGGAGGAAAGACAGCATATAATTATGAAAGAAGCAGAGAACAAGACAGCCTGCTAATATGTCTAGGTCAGAGACAATGACATCGAGGGTACATGCACATTGCAGGGATTAAGTCCCTAGGTTGACACCACTCTGAGTAAAGTTCACCCAAATCTCTGTAACTTCAGAGTTAGATTCAGCTTTGAAGCTGGTACTGCCCTGAGTGAGGGTCCCCACTCCAAACTAAATTATTCTCTATCCCATCAAACCCAACTTATTTTATGATTCTGGGAAGATAAAACACACTGCTGAGATACTTTTGGACTCCATTTGGTAGATGTACAATGCCACACTTTGATGTGTCCAATGTATTCAGGTCAGGTTGTAGTTGCTTAAGCGTCTGTCTTACCATGCCCACCATGGACACATCCATTCACTCGTCCAAATGTAGCAACCCTCTCTTTTTATTTCAGACTTCATTGTTTCATCAAGCTGTTTAACCAGGTCTCTTCTTTTTCGTCTAGGCTGATGTCAGTTTAGTTAAATGCTGATTTCTTGTTAAAATGGTAGTTTCTAGACTGTTTACCTTAGTGATGGATCATAGATCCTTCACAGTTTATTAGAATCTGTGTATATATCTAGACATATAATTGAATTAATGTTTTAGATAGGACTGCCTAGTCCTGCCTTACCTACAGACTTTAGTATGCAAGATTTGTAAGCAGATGTCAAAGCAGATGTCAAAACAGCATCCACACTTAGTTGTAGAAAAATGTTTATAAATTCTTCCAGAATTACAGAGAGGGAAAAAAATCCAACACCTAGGGATTAAAACTCCTCAGTAATAAAGACCTTGAAAGAACACCAAAAGTACCTATAAACATGAAAAGAAATTTCTCCAGAAAACCAGGATCCTTTCTTCATAGAAAAGACATACCTAACGTATAACTAAATAGAGGGTAGCAGGGAGGGATCCTTTTCCAAAGATTATTATTACAACAAGCTGCCATACGCATAGCTTGTATCACACCAAAAGAAGTACAGGGTATGCTTACATCATTCAGTGGAGCATAAGACACGAAGTAGCAGGCAGCAAATGAACTAACTCCAGAATAACAGCCACATACCTCTGTCAAACCTACTTCCACACCCAGGCTCATTAAGATACCCAGGAAATAATATTAACTTGCCCAATTACTTCTATCACTACTATCACTACACTGATACTCATTCTGTGGCTACATGCATGGCACTATGCTTTATCAGTTTCCAGACATATTAGTTAATTGTTATCTGGTTCATGTACATTTAACCAAGTACAGCACTATGTTCAGTGGACGTGTGTACGCCGATGGAGTCTTACCCAGGACTCCTTATTGTCTATTCAAAATAGCACTACTGAATTTAAGCTCTTTTGTGTTGTTTACGATGACCTTCTTCTAATTCTTGATGTTATCCAAAGTATTAGAGCCCATGGATGCTCACAGTCACTTATATATGCCTTATCTCCTGCTGCCTTATTTTTATTCTCTAGCCAACAACCTGTAAAAAACTCAGGATTCAGATAGCAATTTTATACAAAAGAGAAATAAGGTAGAAACTATTAGCTGTCTAAGCCCTCCCAATAATGGGAAGAGATTTTTCGGGGGAGTAGCATTCTAAACATTAGGAAGAAACAGTATTTTGTCATTGTTGCCATGGACACCCGTAGCGTATAAAAACTACTAACCTGATTTCCAACTCTCCTAGCTCCTGTACTAGGTAAGTCATGTTCTACCTAGGCTGGAATGTTCTTAGCTTCAGTATTCATGACAAATTTCTAGTTGTAGTTGAAGAAATTTAGTGAGACTTCAGGTTTCAGCCCTGTAAAAGGGAAACAAGAGATAGAGGGGAAGGTCTCAATTTTGAGAGTGATGGATAGATTACTTCCAAAAAGACCTATTATGGAGAAAAAAGTGGACTACACAGAAGCAATTGTAGGAGTTGTCATTGAAGCAGTCAGTCCTGCCAGAGGCCTTTAGTAAAAAGATCTTTTCTGGCATCAAAGTCTCACCAAAAAAGTGGTCAAACTTAGGAAGATCTGTATTTATAGCAACAGTATGTTTTTGAATCCCTCTCTCTTTTCTTCATCTTCCATTTCATAAGACATAAAAACTGTCTATCTATGACAAAGTCAATCTCGTTTCATACAGTCCAGCTCACCATCCTTCTAAAACAAAGAAGATAAATAGTGCACTTTAGTGCATTATATTTATTTACATATATTTACATATTTAGTACATTATATTCTTACTATTTGTTCAGCTTTCTCTTTAGGTTTCTATTGTCTAATCATGGTCATTAAGTCTTAAAGTCTCCTGCTGTGCACTGGTCTGCTAAATCAAGGTTTTAGTATTTGTTTAACTTTGTATTTGAAAAAAGTTATTACTGAGAAGGAACCAATAGTTCAATAAAATCAGAGCCACCCTAAGTATAATAAAATGGCCTTACATAAAATAATTGTGCAAATAATGAAAACTAGACTTCTATTTCATTGAATACTTACTCACAGATTAATGAAAACTTTGTATGATAAATAATATTTTATTGCAACAGTTCAGCCTCTCATTCTCATAACAGAATCATAAGACTTGAAAATCCCAAATATTTTGCTGCTGTTTGCAGAGAAAAATTCTGTGCTTTTCAAAGCATCCCAAAACTTCTGTAATTTTTTCTCTTACCCATTGCTCTGGGTTTTATCTCTTCTTGTCTTAGCTGTTGCACTAAATAGAGAAAACAGATAGCACTTGGGGTAGGCCTGACTGAGCAATAGGCACAGACACATGCCTCACAATCAACCATTATTCTTTATCTGTGTGGTACATCATTACCCTGGTTCTTTCTTCAAGCTGAATGTTCAGTAAATGCTTTAATAAGCAGGGAAGTAGGGTGCACTTGAATATCTCAGAATGACAGAAGAAATCATACTTCAGGTATGCTAACAAAAGCCTTAACTTTTTTTTTTTTAAATTGAAAAATATAAGTCAGAACTTATAAAGCAGCTTGTACCATGAAGAATTCCAGATATTTCCAGTGCAGTGGTTTGGAAAGTTTTGTGGTTATCAACCACGCTTTAGAATACAAGAAGAAAATACCTTTTTTTCTTTAACTGAAGGGGATATTGCATGTAAGTGTGTGTCTTATCAATAGCCCCAACTAACTACAATAATTTACTATGTCTTGTTATGCAGTTGATGCAATACAGCAATATGTGATTGTTGATAAGCTATACTTCCATGACAGTGGCCCCTATACTTCTCTAACAATACAGACTGGTTAGTAGCAATCAACTGTATCAATCAAAACTGGATGTGCTGGTGAGGAATACTTTGCTCTCCCTAATCAGTAATGTCATCTAGCTGTTTTTTTGTAACATACTTGGGACTGTTTATAAACCCCTACACACATGCACACACCCTTATTCATATCTTTGTCTCCACCCTCTTAAACACTTAACTTTCTTATCTTTAAAAGTAAACATAAGAGATGATTTGCCAATTTTTCCCTTATATTAACTTAAAATTAAGCAATTTTGATGTGAAGTACTACTTAAAACATATCTGTGACCACCTACCAGCTTGTAGCAATATTCAGTTAGACTTTGACATACATGGGACCATCTTTTGGATCTATTGGTTTGCCTTACTGTTGTGAGGATATAGTGAATGTTGGGGGAGGGGGGTGTTGTCACTTTGTATTCAGGACTTTAAGTCTGTTGTGGCTCTTTCCTAAGTTTGGGCACATTTTGCAAAACAGTAAACTCAATGTCTCGCATCCTCATCTTAAAAAAAAAAAAAAATACTGGAGAAAGTGTAATTACCCTTTTTCAAGACAGGTACCAGAGTGAAGGCAATATTGCAAAGTGCACTAAGCAATGCATGCACTACCAATTCTTTTTGCCAAACCATTTTTTAGAATAGTGGTGGGTAGTTTACAGGTACTTTAATCCTCCCATGAATACAAATATTAAAGCTTTCAACACACATGAGTTATGGTCTCAGAAAAAAAAAAAGAAAAAAATTATAGAGAAAGACAATGTCACATTCAAGCTAAAGGGAATTGTTGGTACATCAGGAGTACAATGTGCTAATATTAGTGGAATAAGCAGCTGAGCTTTACTGAGGAGCAGACTGAATAAAATGGTAGTTTTACTTATCAAGACAAATAACGTCAGATTCATAAATCACAATAACAAAACAATGTCCTTATAGTCAGAATACAATGACATTGTTAATTAAAGGAAGAAAACAAAGAAACAAAAAGCTAAAGATCTCAGTTTGGATGTGTCAATTAAAATTTAATTCCACTGAATACTTTGGGCTTTGATTAATTAGCCACACCAATTAATATGCAAAAGCATACTTTTTAAAAACTTCTATTTACATGAAGGTTTTTAATAAGATGACAGTCAAACAGAATGTAAAAATGAAGAAATTAAAAATAAAACAGTGAATATAAGCATCGATGCAAAAAATGTTTATAATAGAAAGACTGCACATTTCAGACAAACTAACTTCCATTCACAAACTTTACAGTTTAGAATTCACATCTTTTCCTCTCCATTGGCTATACACAACATGCTCTCCCACATGCAAGTATTACCAGTATGATTTTTATTGCATTAATTCATTAGTCTGACACAGACATCATAGACGTTCCAAATTAATGTATTCTCAATCAGTGTGTTCCAGTCTGCTGAAAACTGCTTTGGTCATTTCAGATTTCTATTTTATATGCTTAGAATGCAAACAAGTGTGGTACCAAGTGCAGTCTACATCTGTTGACTTAAAATTATGTTTGATATAGTATGAATCTATACTTGCTACATTGCAAGCCAGTAAATGCTGAAAACCTTTAAGTAAATTGCATAGCAAAATAATTTATGAACACCTCTGTTACAGATGCACGACTAACCAAATCCAACAGGTGTTAAAAGTCTGATTTAATCTTTAGCAAAAGTTAGTTAGAAGTCCGGTAACATTTTCTAAAACCACAGGCTCAATGATGTAAAGAGAATTAATACTACACGGCTGACTTAAGAATCCCCAAGATTTAAAGTGATGGCTCAAAATGCGCATATCACTTACCTAAAAGCTGAGGGCTCTCTCCCTCGAGGAGTTACCTCGGGCGGTGCCCCGACCCGAGGGGGAGTCCCCGACTGCAGACCCGCTGCTCCGAGGAGGACTGCCAACATGTCCTCCAGCGGGACCCCGTTTATACCCCTGTTGAATCTGACCTGTGGTCATTTAATTCTATTGGCCAGGAGGGTCACCTCGGGGTACCTGGTGCATCTCGATTGGCCAGTTCAAATTTCAACCTGCAGCCTCCAGGGTTTCCTTCCCCTTCTCCCTTCCTGGAGAAGTTTCGTTTCCTGCTGGCACGATGGGGAGGGAGGTGGTGGTGGGGGGAATGTATTGCCACAACCTCTTGCAATATTTGTGGCAAAAAATGCTTTCTTTGGCAACTTATCTAGAAATTACATTCTCTACAGTTATATTGGCATATTAAGTTGCAATTTCAAAATGGTTCTAACGTTTCTTCATGTATTCTCTGAGGTTTTTGCTATCAAAATGTTTCCATATCACAATGACTAAAAACCCCGGTTTTCTTGCTGGAAAGTGAAAAATTGTATTGGTTTTGTTGGCAAGGTTTTGGTAGTGGGGGGGGGTTACAGGGGTGGCTTCTCTAAGAAGTTGCTGGAAGCTTCCCCTGTGTTCAAGAGAGAGCCAATACCAGCCGGCTCTGAGACGGACCCGCCGCCAGCCAAGGCCGAGCCAATCAGCGATAGTGGTAACGCCTCTGTGATACCATTTTTAAGAAGGAAAAAAGTTGGGACAGGCAGAATTCGGCAGCCGGAGAGAGGAGTGAGAACATGTAGGAGAAACAACCCTGCGGACACCAAGGTCAGTGAAGAAGGAGGGGGAGGAGATGCTCCAGGCGCCAGAGCAGAGATTCCCCTGCAGCCCGTGGTGAAGACCATGGTGGGGCAGGCTGTCCCCCTGCAGTCCATGGAGGTCCACGGTGGAGCAGATATCCACCTGTAGCCCGTGGAGGAGCCCACGCCGGAGCAGGTGGGTTCCTGAAGGAGGCTGTGACCCCGTGGGAACCCTGCGCTGGAGCAGGCTCCTGGCAGGACCTGTGGATCTGTGGAGAGAGGAGCCCACGGAGCAGGTTTTCTGGCAGGACTTGTGACCCCGTGGGGGACCCATGCTGGAGCAGTGTGCTCCTGAAGGACTGCACACCGTGGAAAGGACCCATGCTGGAGCAGTTCATGAAGAACTGCAGCCCGTGGGAAGGGCCCACGTTGGAGAAGTTCGTGGAGGACTGTCTCCCGTGGGTGGGACCCCACGCTGGAGCAGGGAAGAGTGTGATGAGTCCTCCCCCTGAGGAGGATGAAGCGGCAGAAATAACGTGTGATGAACTGACCGTAAACCCCATTCCATGTCCCCCTGTGCCGCTGGGGGGGTTGGTAGAGAAGCCGGGAGTGAAGTTGTGCCCGGGAAGAAGGGAGGGGTGGAGGGAAGGTGTTCTGAGATTTGGTTTTATTTCTCATTACCCTACTCTGGTTGATTTGTAATAAAGTGAGTTAATTTTCCCCAAGTTGAGTCTGTTTTGCCCGTGACGGTAAGTGGTGAGTGATCTCTCCTGTCCTTATCTCGACCCACAAGCTCTTTTTTTTATATTTTCTCTCCCCTGTCCAGTTGAGGAGGGGGAGTGATAGAACAGCTTTGGTGGGCACCTGGCAACCAGCCAGGGTCAACCCATCACAAAAATGCATAACAAAAGTGAGCATTTTTTCTTTTCATTTTTATGAAGTTCAAGGTAATCCAACTTAAAATTTTCATGCTATTGTTTAGCATGATATAATAAATGTCTGTATTTTGCCTGATTTCCTGTAGGGAAACCTCCTATAGGGAGTTTTGTGATCCTCCCTGTACTCTGCCTTGTCATATGTCCAGGTTTTACCTCAGTACTTCCCTTTCCCCCACAGTTTCAGCTCCCACTATTGTCCCACAGTGACTATTAAGAGCTAGAATAGTGGCTGGTATCAAGCCACAAAAGTTCTAGATGAAACAGTGCCATTGTGAGACACAGACTTATGGAATTTAGATTCCAGGTCCTCAGTTTGGACAGATTTCTAAGACCCATATAAGAGAATTTAGTAGGGTTCTATGTTCAATGCATTCAAAATCAGAGAATGACAGAATGGTTGAGGTTGGCAGGGACCTCTGGAGGTCATCTGCTCCAACTCCGCTGCTCAAACAGGGCCACCTAGAGCTAGTTGCCGAGGACCATGTCCAGATGGCTTTTGAATGTCTCCAACGATGGAGACTCCACAACCTGTGCCAGTGCTTGGTCACATTCACAGTGAAAAAGCATTTCCTTACATTCAGATGGAACCTCCGGTGTTTCAGTTTGTGCCCATTGCCTCTGGTCCTGTCACTGGGCACCACTGAAAAGAGCTCTGTCTTCTTTACACCCTCCCGTTAGATAGTGCTTCTCAGCTTTTTGGCTAAGGTCAAGTGTAGTATCTGAGTCCATTATGCATGTTCTCTGATATATGTGGTTTTAGAGTAGTCCCAACATATACACAATGTGGCTACATAGCAGAGGGAGGGTCATGACTCAAGCTGTGTGTCGTGGTTTAACCCTGGCCAGCAGCTAAGCACCACACAGCCTCTCATCCACTCCCCCCCCGCCCAGTGGGATGGGGGAGAAAATCGGGAAAAAGAAGCAAAACCCATGGGTTGAGATAAGATCGGTTTAATAGAACAGAAAAGAAGAAACTAATAATGATAATGATAACACTAATAAAATTACAACAGCAATAATAAAAGGATTGGAATGTACAAATGATGCGCAGTGCAATTGCTCACCACCCGCCGACCGACACCCAGCTAGTCCCTGAGCGGCGATTCCCCTGCCCCCACTTCCCAGTTCCTATACTAGATGGGACGTCACATGGTATGGAATACCCTGTTGGCCAGTTTGGGTCAGGTGCCCTGGCTGTGTCCTGTGCCAACTTCTTGTGCCCCTCCAGCTTTCTTGCTGACCGGGCATGAGGAGCTGAAAAATCCTTGACTTTAGTCTAAACACTACTTAGCAACAACTGAAAACATGAGTGTTATCAACATTCTTCGCATAGTGAACTCAAAACATAGCACCGTACCAGCTACTAGGAAGACAGTTAACTCTATCCCAGCTGAAACCAGGACACTGTTATACAAAGTTTCTGGGTAAGTGGAAGCTGAGCCTTGCCCTCAAATTTTAAACAAGCCAGAGACTTTTCTGTGTAAATATAAATCATTTCAAAAGGTTTAGACATTGAGCATTGGTTAAGTTATAAGTATAGCATTAACGATCAGGAAGAACAGATTTTTTTCCCCATGTTTGGCTCATGAGGTCTCCTTTATAATAAAAAAGTCTACCATGAACCAGAATCAAAATCAAAAATATTTCTTCAATCAGTAAGCAGCATATAAATGAGCCTCCTGGAACATTGTGTTTCAATTAAATCTTTTGAAATTGGCATTCTAAATAAATAAATCAAATAAAATGTAATAGAAATGAACATACACGTTAACAAAAAATGTAAAGCAACATAACAACATTTTATTATACAGTCATGTGGGCTTTTTTCTATTTGGAAGATAAAATCTCTTTCCCCACAGGGAAAAAAAAAAAAGCCTTATTAAAAATATTTTAATTTTCAAACACACATTCTGAAGAAAAAAAAATTTATTTGTAAATTTCCAGCCAAATTTAATAATCATGTATTACTTTTGAGAATATTCCAGAGGTTCTGACCAATTATGAGTGTGACAGAACATTGACAAGGAGGAATATGTAAATGCATATGCTTTTTTTTTTTTAATCCATAACTCTGCAACTTCCAAAATATTTTAGACACTGGCCAGACAATCTTTGCTTCTGAAGGTTTATGGTCCACAGTGAAATCAGCTAAAATGTATAAAGTATACATATAAAAAAGAATCAAAGAAAACAGACATAGATTGACATATTTTTCATATTTTAGGAAACTGTATTTTCAAACATGCAGAATGCTGAGACCTCCATAAGAAGTTGTCTGAACTTCAAATACATAACAGTGGAACAATAAATTTCACCCTGTCTGATTTTTACCATTATTTTTTCTTCCACAAATGTACACAAACACATACACACATGCACAGAAGTTCTTTCTATTTGCCTCCAAATTAAAAAAAAATAATCTTACTCAGTAACTGTGAAAAAATTTATCAATAAATTGTTCACAGCAGGACCCCTTTTCTCTTTTTGTTTTTTCTTTATGGGATGTATTATTAAATATTCTCCAAAATAGTCAGAGTGCAGCTTGCTTTATGTAAATTACCAGCAGTATCCATCTCGTTTCTAAGTATTTCTTTATTTTTTTGTATTAGGTGGGTAAAATTAAAATTGTGCATTTACATTTCAGCAAAACAATCAGGACCAGAAAATTAAAAGTAATTATAAGGCTAATTTCATAGAAGAGCTGGAGTTTAAGGTAAATGGATAACCTTCAATAAAGTCCTTTAGGCAGTACATCATTTTCATGGATTCTAAGCATCACAGAATCCTAGATATTTCACAGGATAATTGGAAGAAGTGGTGCTAAGCAGTACTGAAAATCAGCCAGCTTTTATTTGAATACTTAAAGATTTTGACATTTAACAGTAAACATCTATAATATAGAATCTTCTGTGTTTGATTATTAACTGTATTAAAGCCCTTCTACTTCATTTTGGAAGTGTCAATGTGCATTAAAGTAGATGTACAAGACAGTTTATACCCGTTTTACTTTGGCAGTGCATTACATTTTGTCATAAATGTATATCTGAGGGCTGAAAAGCATGCATCTCTAAAGGTAACAACCTCACGTGACAGTTGCTGTATATGAAAGAAAGATAAGTTCCTAATTAATCCTTTATTTAAAAAATAAAACAACATCCATAGTTTACCTTTAGTCAAAGGTAAAAAAAAAAAGGACTAGTTTTAGCTATTTCACCCAATTTTAGTTTAGAAAGGATACTGGTGTCAATGAATAGAGTTTATAAATTGAAGTCCCTTAACTTATTATGCTGCTGGCTTCTGACCTTTTTGAATTCTTTAAAGATTTTCCAAACCCTCAATTTAATCACTATAGAAATTGCTTCATTCACCATGTCAGTTGTCAGTTAGTATCAGTGAATATGATTCAACTGTCTTTATAGCTTTCATGACCAGTAGATGCATTTCTAAAGGAAGTGTAGTTACATGTTTAAAACATAATGCAGCAATATAATAGGAAAAGGAATGTCATAAAGCTCGAAGCTCTTAAAATCTTTAGTCTGAAATACCTTCATTCTGAAGCTTCCATGAAAGAAACACTCACTTGTGCTGCTGGTAATTTTTTAAATTTCTTTCTTTAAAATTAAAAAAATAAAATTTGAAAGGAAACAAATGGCAAATACAGTTTCTAGTGTGCTGTTTTAACTACCTGTGATTTTACTGTTACCCTTAAAAAAAACTAAACCTTTGTAGATTTTAACACCTTCTCCCTAATTCACAGAATCACAGAGTTACTCAGGTAGGAAGGGACCTCAGGATATCATCTAGTCCAGCCCCCCTGCTGAAATAAGGTCACCTAGACGAGGTTGCTGAGGACCATCTCCAGATGGCTTTTGAATATCTCCAAGGTTGACACTCCACAGCCTCCCTGGGAAACCTGTTCCGGTGTTCAACCAACTCCTCAGTAAAGCAGTGTTTTCTTCTGCTTAAATGGAATTCCCCACATTTTGGTTTGTGACCAATTATCTCTTAACATGTTATTGGATACCACTGAAAAGTCTGGCTCCATATTCTTTACTCCGTGTTTCTCGTTGTTCTTGTTTTTAAAAATGCATATTAGATTAAAAGCTATAGATCAGTTTCTGAGACCAGTAACAGTTCATACAGTAGATACTATTAAACCTCATTACATATTCATTTTCTATATATGGTCTCAAGGTTAAATTTAGATTTAGATTATGACTTTGTTCATAGCCTTTTATAAAGGGTATTACACTGCTTAGTCATCATCGCGCAAACGTTTTGAAGAGCAGATATAAATGAATGTTAGCTGTCTAGGTGTTTTTTAAAATTCCCTTGGATACCTACTACATTATTTAGGCATCTAAACAACTTTGATGTTCATATATACATCTCTGTATTGGGTCTGGCTGAGATGGAGTTAATTCTCCCCATAGGAGCCCTCCTAGTGCTGTGCTCTGCATTGGTAGCTAGAAAGGTGTTGATAACACACCAGTGTTTTGGCTACTGCTGAGCCGTGCTGGCACAGCATCAAGGCTGTCTCTCCAACATTTTTGCCCCCCCTCAATGGCAGGCTGGGGCAGGGCAAGATCTTGGGAGGGGACATAACCAGGACAGCTGACCTAAACTAACCAAATGGATATTCCATACCATATGACGTCAGCTCAGATATAAAAGCTAAGTAAAGGGAGATGGAAGGGGGGGGGCATTTTTGTCTTCTGGAGCAACCACTACGCGTACTGAAGCCCTGCTTCCCAGGAAGTGGCTAGACATCGCCTGCTGATGGGAAGTAGAGAATAATATCATTTGTTTTTCTTTGCTTTCGCGCGTGACCTTTGCTTCCAATTTATTAAACTGTCCTTATCTTGACCCACGAGCCTTTTGTTATATTTTCTCCCCCCTGTCCAGCTGAGGAGGGGGAGTGATAGAGTGGCTTTGGTGGGCGCCTGGCGCCCCGCCAGGGTCAACCCACCACAATCTCTTTTGCAAAAAGCAAAATTCCCAGTTCCATCTTTCAAGCTCCTGGGATGTCTCTGTTTCCTGACAGGAGATGAAGACAGATTAAAAAAGACACAGATACCAATTGACAAAAATTCCTAGGTTAGGAAATCCAATTAAAAGATTAGAGCTTCTGGGGTCTAAGACATTGCCCTTTGCAACTTTTGTTTTATTTTATTCTTCTCTACATCTTGTGTACCAAAACACAGATCTTCTAAAAAGCTCAGAAACTTAAAATACCAAGAATTTTAATGTGACAGACTCCCAAACCTCAGTTACTCAAACTCTATTAGTAATTACTTACATATTATAAGGAAACTATTCCTGAAAATTGTAAGTTTCTATTGCAAATCTTTTGCTCCATAATCCCAAATCTTCAAGCTTTGAGTTTCTTTTTCTTCTTCCTTATTTAGAGGCTTGTATTTTTTTGAAAATGAAAGTAGTTTGACAAAGAACACAGTAGCCCTTTGTGCTTTGTGTATATATGAAATTTGGGAAAATTGTGTTAGATATAGTCTGTGAAAGAACAATGTTGCACATTTTCCAAGAGAAAATTGCCTTTCCAACAAACAATTAAAGAGGGAAACTCCATTTTTTTTCACATTCCAAACTGCTATCCAGTGTTTTCTGTTGTGTGGAAAGCTACAAAAGACTGTTTTACAGATTTGCTTTTCAAGGTGGGATGGTCCATTTTGTCTTGAAACTCCATTCATTCATTCATTCATTCATTCATTCATTGGTGAGATTACTGAAATATCAGGACACTGGTAAGGTTAGAAAAATAAAAATTCTGTTTTTCATGGCATTTTAATGCCCTAGCTTCTAGTTTTGGCTAATGAAAGAGAACCTGAGTATGTGACTAAGCAAATAGGAAATGTTAACTAAATTTTATTGAGCTCTAAAACAACTATAATGTGATGCTCATTGCTTATCATCCCAAATGTTTCCATTATCTTTGCTTAAGACTATGCAATCTTATCTGTACATAGGAAAATATAAGTTTGAGCTGCAGCCAAAGATTATAAAAGACAAAGATGGTCTTGCCCTTGGCTTGGGCTTTGAATCAGAAAGCTATTCTGCATTAAGTAGTTCAAAAAATCCTAAACCAAAGACAAAGGTTAAAATGAATCAATTTAAGAAGCTGACTGGATGCTTTTGTGTGTGTGTGTGTGTTTACAAAAATCTCAAACACTGAACAAAATTTAAACTACATTTAGATGTTAAAATGCTTCCTTAAATATAAAAGTTTCATGAGTCAAAATGCTGAGTGTAATAAAAATGAAACCTGCAACATTTTTGAAACTATACTATGAAAAATAAGAAGAGGTGGAAAATAAATGGTGTGAAGAGAGAAAAAAAAATGCACAGCCAAACAAGAAAACATATCCTACAAATAACAGAAAAAAGATATAAACTTGCTGATGATGACGAATTAATTAAAAAAAAAAAAGAAAAATCTGTATTTTAATAGCTAATAGATATTCCCATTATATAAAACTGCTGTCTCAAGTGCAATTCCCTTTGTACAAAGCCGTGTGAAATGCATGAAGCATATTAGGTCTTCGTAACTGAGGAAACTGAAAACTTAATATTGGAGGCCTAAAAGACAGCCAGTATCAAAAAAAGAACCACCCTAGTTGCTCTCTTCTTAGTCTTTGCTTGTACCCCTGACTGTAAATATAGATTATATGTCTCCTAAAGTATATATCTTCTCCAGTCACCCTTCATATTTCTGAAGAGTTTCACCACTGGTAAGACTGTTCCATTTTTCCATTAACAGAATTTTCTTTGTTATATTTATTGTGTCATATGTTTTCCAATAATCACTTCGAGCCAGGGTGTCTGACAGACATCAAGTTCTGAGCGCAGAGTGGTCAGCAAGCATTGTAAGATAGGATTCTGGGCACAGCAAACCAGTCCCTGCTGGCCCCCATGAACCCAGATCATACACTGGCACTGAAAATTCCTCTTCAAGCTACATTAAAGATTATTGGCAGGGCAGTGGAAGGGAACTGAAATTCAAAGCGAAAGATTTTTCCTAAGAATTCCCTCAGGTCAGATGAAAAGAGATAGAAACTGAGTTGCATGTGGATGAAAAGAGAGAAATAGAGGGAATGAGAACCTTGGAAACAGAAAATTAAGGGACAGGAAGAGATAGCTGGAGGGAGAGAAAAGACTGATACACTACATAAAGAATGTATTGGGAAAAAAATCTATTAAATGCAAGAGGGGCAGAGAAATGGGAGACAATTTTCTGTTGGCAAGACAAACATTTTGGGGTGCAATATAAAGGAGCACTTACTGCATTCACTTTTAGTATAGGAGTTCGGGTTGCATACATTTTCTGCAACAAGAACAATGTGTTTCAATGTTGTGTGATATTCTACCTGTCAGAACATTTAGTACTGTATTAGTTGCCAAGGCAACGACATTTTTTTGTGAAGCACATTCTAGGTCTGGCTTTCCCTTTTGGAGTTATACCCCTGTGGAGCACAAATAAATGTGACCAAGTTATGCATGAGGAGTCTGAATTTGATGAACCATAGCAAACACTAAATTGTCTGCATTTTGTGCTTCTACAGTATAATTTTCAGAAGACTATTGTCACAATGATTAGTTTTTCATGACTACAGTTCAAAAAAATTGTAATTAGACACAGAAACTCAAATGTTCTTATAGCTAGGAAGGTCTATTACCACTTCATTATATCTGAAAGCTAAATGATGGTGCTATTGAATTGTTTGCTATTCACATAACCAGGATAACTGGAATATTCAAGAGGCACAAACACACATTCTTATATATATAACGCACTGCAATAGCTGACTGGTATACAGCATGTATGTTAAAACCTGACATATGAATATGACATAGCCCTATGCCATGCATTAGTTGATTGTTAACCCTCTCACTGACTCCTGAGCTATAGAGTTCCTGAATTCTTTTACTTCTACCTCACTTTTGCTTTTCTGAATTCATTTCATGTTCTTTCTTGTCTCATTTACTGATTATGTCTTTTCTTATGGGGGTTTCTTTTCGCTATATATTTGCATGTAGTCTCATACATTTTAACCCTGACCAATCTGGGTACAGTTAATACTGCTATCTAAATTTGTCATAGTAAAAAATAATGTGTGT
Organism: Aquila chrysaetos chrysaetos; assembly: GCF_900496995.4. NCBI lineage: Eukaryota > Metazoa > Chordata > Aves > Accipitriformes > Accipitridae > Aquila > Aquila chrysaetos. The sequence goes on from NC_044004.1 coordinate 22,197,524, forward strand.
TACAGAATTAATAGCAAGGGAATCACTTACACGTAACTGCTGCTTAGTGAAGGCAATTTAATTTAAAAGGAATTATAAACTGTGAACCTCATACCAAAATCTGGCGTAAATGCCGAATGCCCGGTTTCCAGCAGAGAACATGCCAGGAAATCCTATGATCTCCAAGCTCTTAAGTGGCAAAGAAAGGTAAACACTAACACAATTCTGTAAAAGAAAACAAATGGCAAAGTGTCATTTCGGTGATTGGGCCAAATTTTACATAGGTGCTCCCTGCAGGCTTCCTTCTAAAAAAAATCACAATTTTTATTTGTTTAGGAGACTCAATTGTAAAACATGTCTTTCTCTGCAGTGTCCAAAGCTCAGGTGTTTCCTCAGAAAAGATCTGAAGCAGTTAAGCATAAACTGAGACCTTTTTTATTTGTTTTTTTTTTTTTACCAAAATCAGCAGATAATGAACACATCTTGTCTATGAAGAAAGTTAAATTCTTTGCAAGATCCGACAGAACACTTTTTCAGAAACAGATCTCAAATGGCACTGTTGTGTGCAAAATCCAAACAAATATAATGGTTAGTTGGTGAGCGAACTGCAGCATCCTTAGCCTAGAAAATTATTAATCACTGGGCAAGTCAGACTTCTTGACACCATACTGAGTACAACAATGTTTTCTAAGTATTTTTAAATAGATTTCTAAGTATTTTAAATAGATTGACATGTTACTGTTGTATACAACTCCCAGAAAGCAACTAATAAGCAAATGGCTGCTGAATGCTGAGTTACACTAACCTATGGCGCCTTGATTTTATATTAAAATAACAGCTCTGTCAAAGAGTAGAAGAAGATGGCCAATCATAAATTCATCACATGATGTCAAATGTATAATAGTTAGGTAGATATTAAGTCTATTATTCAGTCACAGAAATACATTAAAACTTTTTAATAAGAAACTAGGAGGAAAGTATCATAATACTCAGTATATCGAGTGGTAGAAGTCTGCCAATAGATTAATTCACTGATGGTGAATGCTTCTGGATGCTCAGTTTAGTTTGAATTTAGGATGAGTATTTATCATTTCCAATGGAAAAATATAGTTGAGGAGTTAATGTAGCAGTTTGCTTGAATAATGGCAACTCTTACAGTAAAAGAACCTCTCAGGCTTAAAATCTTGAGTTTAACTGTGCTTCAGCATGAGGTATCAGTGATCTGATTTGCTTTGTTGAATATTTTAACAAATTTACACTTTTTAACAAAGTTTTAATAAAATGCACATCTGACTGATGACAACCTGTCATCAGTAAGGCTACTGAATTTAAAAATGCAAGTACTGACCTGCTATGCTGTCTGGACACTCACAAGTCTATGAGACCAGGTGGTATCCATCCAAGAGTACTGAGGAAGCTGGCAGAGGAGCTTGCCAAGTCACTCTCAATCATCTATCAGCAATCCTGGTCAACGGGGGAGGTCCCAGATGACTGGAGGCTTGCCAATGTGATGCCCATTTACAAGAAGGGCTGGAGGGAGGATCCGGGGAACTACAGGCCTGTCATCTTGACCTCGGTACCAGGGAAGATGATGGAACAGTTCATCTTGAGAGCACTCACATGGCATGTGCAGGACAACCAGGGGATCAGGCCCAGCCAGCATGGGTTATGAAAAGCAGGTCCTGCTTGACCAACCTGATCTCCTTCTATGACCAGGTGACCCACCTAGTGGATGAGGGAAAGGCTGTGGATGTTGTCTACCTGGATTTCAGCAAGGCCTTTGACACTGTCTCTCACAGCATACTCCTTGAGAAGCTGGTGGCTCATGGCTTAGACAAATGTACTCTTCACTGGGTAAAAAACTGGCTTGATGGACGAGCCCAGAGGCTTGTGGTGAATGGAGTTAAATCCAGTTGACAGCTGGTCACAAGTGGTGTTCCCCAGGGCTCAGTTTTAGGGCCAGTTCTGTTTAATATCTTTATCAATGATCTGATGAGGGGATCGAGTGCACCCTCAGCAAGTTTGCAGATGACACCAAGTTGGGAGGGAGGGTTGATCTGCTCGAGGGTAGGAAGGCTCTACAGAGGGATCTGGACAGGCTGGATCGATGGGCCGAGGGCAACTGTATGGAGTTCAACAAGGCCAAGTGCCAGGTCCTGCACTTCAGTCACAGCAACGCCATGCAGCGCTACAGGCTTGGGGAAGAGTGGCTGGAAAGCTGCCCGGCAGAGAAAGACCTGGGGGTGCTGGTTGACAGCTGGCTGAATATGAGCCAGCAGTGTGTGTGCCCAGGTGGCCAAGAAGGCCAACGGCCTCCTGGCCTGCATCAGAAATAGTGTGGCCAGCAGGAGCAGGGAAGTGATTGTCCCCCTGTACCCGGCATTGGTGAGGCCGCACCTCGAGTACTGTGTTCAGTTTTGGGCCCCTCACTACAGGAAAGACATGAGGTGCTGGAGTGTGTCCAGAGAATGGCAATGAAGCTGGTGAGGGGCCTGGAGCACAAGTCTTATGAGGAGCAGCTGAGGGAACTGGGGTTGTTTAGCCTGGAGAAAAGGAGGCTGAGGGGAGTCCTTATTGCTCTCTACAACTACCTGAAAGGAGGTTGTAGTGAGGTGGGTGCTGGTCTCTTGTGTCAGGTGGCTGGAGACAGGACAAGAGGAGATGGCATCAAGTTGTGGCAGGGGAGGTTTAGGTTGGATATTAGGGAAAATTTCTTTAGTGAGAGGGTTGTCAGACATTGGAATAGGCTTCCCAGGGAAGTGGTGGAGTCACCATCATTGGAGGTATTAAAAAAGTGCGTAGACAAGGCACTTCAGAACATGGTTTAGTGGGCATGGTTGATGGTTGGACTCGATGATCTTGAAGGTCTTTTCCAACCTAAATGATTCTATGATTCTATGATACTTGTGCAGCAACGGTGGTGAACACAATTTCACAGTCAGCTGAAGAAGACAGCTAGAGGTCTTCAGAGATAAGTCTGAAGTTTATGGTGGGAGAAGGGCAGTTTTGTCTCATTTTTTACACCTGACCAAAATTTATTCCACTTGAAATTATAACAGTTTCTGGTAGACTTTCCAGGGAAATTTGGAGTACTTGCATAGGTACATATGATCTTCCCATAGAGCAGTTTCCAGTCAAAGTTAAGACGCAAGGTAAATCCTTTCCAGAATCAATAACTGCCTGCCTGTCCTCTGCTGCTTAATCCTACACAATTTGAAAATTAGAGGCTAAGGATAAGGTCTCTTATCCACTAGATTTCAGTTCCTCATACTGAACTTAGAATCATAGAATCATAGAATCATAGAATCATTTAGGTTGGAAAAGACCTTCAAGATCATCGAGTCCAACCATTAACCATGCCCACTAAACCATGTCCTTAAGTACCCTGTCCACTCGCTTTTTTAATATCTCCAGGGATGGTGACTCAACCACTTCCCTGGGTAGCCCATTCCAATGTTTGACAACCCTCTCAGTAAAGAAATTTTTCCTAACATCTAACCTAAATCTCCCTTGCCTCAACTTGAGGCCATTTCCTCTTGTCCTATCTCCAGCCACCTGACAGAAGAGACCAACACCCACCTCACTACAACCCCCTTTCAGGTAGTTGTAGAGTGATAAGGTCTCCCCTCAGCCTCCTCTTTTCTAGACTGAACAGCCCCAGTTCCCTCAGCCACTCCTCATAAGACTTGTGCTCCAGGCCCCTCACCAGCTTTGTTGCCCTCCTCTGAACATGCTCCAGCAACTCAATGTCTTTCCTGTAGTGAGGGGCCCAAAACTGAAAACAGTGCTCAATTTGTAGTCACATACAGTAGAAGACATTTCACTGGTCTTACCTCTCACTTGAAATATGGAAGAGTGCAATTCCAGTTTTGATCTGACTCAGGTAGAGGAAGAGATATGTATGCTATCATACTGATGAAGCCAGAGAACGGCTGGTTGTTCTGGATTACATACAGTCTTTTTCTTATGAAAAATGAGGGAGAGAAAGTTTTCAGTTCATCTCAATGTGGAACAGCAGGATTATGGAACTTAGAAGCATTCACAGGGTAGGAAATTTTTATCCTGTGTTACTGTCTCTTGCCACACAGAAACCCTTTGCACTCATTTCTCATCTATAGACATATAAAAGTGCATTTCAACATTTTCACCCCTAAATCACGGGAAATTCATCTTCTGTTCTGGCTGTGAAGAGAAATCAAGGTGGTATTGCTGATAACTCATTAACATTTAACAAGTCTGCAATCACTGGATATCACACAAGATTACTATGTGGTTTATAACCACTGAGACCCTAAGTTTATTTATGATTGCTGTTTATCACAGATGCTGTTAAGTTACGTGACTGTTGTGGTTCAACCCCAGCCAGCAACTAAGTACCACACAGCTGCTCACTCACTTCCCACCCATCCCGCTGGGATAGGGGAGAGAATTGGGGAAAGAGTAAAAAAAAAATATAAGAACAGTTTAATAGAACAGAAAGGAAGAAAATAATAATGATAATAATAGCAATAATAAAAGGATTGGGATATACAAAACAAGTGCACTTGCTCACCACTCACCGACCGATGCCCAGTTAGTTCCCAAGCAGTGATCCCTCCCAGGCCAACTCCTCCCAGTTTATATACTGGGCATGACATCACATGGTATGGAATACCCCATTGGCCAGTTCGGGTCAGCTGTCCTGGCTGTGTCCCCTCCCAACTTCTTGTGCCCCTCCAGCCTTCTTGCTGGCTGGGCATGAGAAGCTGAAAAACCCTTGACTTAGTCTAAACACTACTTAGCAACAACTGAAAACATCAATGTGTTATCAACATTCTTCTCATACTAAATCAAAAACATAACACTATACCAGCTACTAGAAAGAAAATTAACTCTATCCCAGCTGAAACCAGGACAATGACTCAGTGTGTTCTTTGGTAAAATATATAAATGGCAGATTACTAAACTGTGGGAAACAGAAACTTTGAAACATACTATGTTTTGCAATGCTTCAATATTTTCCAGATGCTTCTGAAGAGTGAGTGAGAAAGTGCATAGCTTTGAATGATCACTAGCAACTTTAGCTAATAGCCATAAAATAGTCTTATCTTTAGATGTCTTTCAAGGCATAGTCCTCAATCAATCATCCAGCTAGAGGAATCTATATTCTGCAACCATGTGGAAAAAATAAACAGAAGATTGCTAAATGTTGCAGAATTTTGTGAGTTAGTCTGTCTTTCATAATGTTTTATCAACCCCAGTCTAAAAATCAATGTTTAAATTTATTTCATGCTTTTTACCCTAGGTGTTTAAGATATTTTATTCTATTGTACATATAAATGTCTGCAAAATCCAACAAATAGACAGTCATCCAGAAGTAAGGTTCCTTCTCTCTTTTTTTTTTTCTAAAATTCAAGTAAAACCTTAAAAGACAAATGAGTATGGTTACAAAGTAGCAAATGCAAAACTTGGCACTGGTCAACTTTTCATGTTATGACATGATACAATACCAAGTTGTCAAAAAAAAAGTTATCCTTTCTGAGAAAGGAACATTTTCTTTTCCATGTGGACGTTTCAGGAAGGGCTTGATCTCCTTCCGAGTCCTGTAAATTATAATTAAAACAAATTTTATGTCACACAAAGCACACCTTATTCTCATTGTCTTGGATGTCATGGATGAAATACACTTATTCCCTTTCAAATATTTTTGCTGTTTCTTTAAACACACACAAATAGAGTCCAAGATCAAGTTATTAGTTCTGACTTTAACAAACATGTTAGATGGTGATTTCTAGTCTGCAAGGAGTTTTTTATTATTATTTTTTGTCCTCTGAGTGCTTCCTTAAGAGCACAATATAGCAGTTCATGAGTAATTTGTCTGTTTTCATGCCTGTAGCACTTGTACTAAGTCATTCCCTGTCATAAGTGGATTCTTATCACTCTATCCACCTCAATTCACCATTATTAGTTTACAAGAGTGTAATTTTCTTATTTTCATTTACAATTTTACAATGTTACATAAAAAACATAATTATGCTGAAAGAACATAAAGATTACAAGAGACCAAAGTTTCCTGTGTGATCTAATTTAGTCCTTTTTTGCACACATATTCTGATACAGTATTTAATTATGAACTTCTTATTCTGTGCATAGTCATCACTGGCTGAATGGGCAGGCCCAGACGGTGGAGACCAGTGGAACAAAGTCTAGGTGGAGGCCAGTAACTGGCAGTGCACTCTAGGGGTCAATACTGGGTCCAATCCTGTTCAACTTCTTCATTAATGATCTGGATGATGAGGCAGAGTGTACTGTCAGCAAGTTTGCAGACACCACCAAACTGGGAGGAGTGGCTGGTACGCCAGAGGGTCATGCTGCCATCCAGAGGGACTTTGACAGGCTGGAGAAATGGGCCAACAAGAACCTCATGAAGTTCAAGAAGGGGAAGTGCAAACTCCTGCACCTGGGGAAGAACAACCCAATGCACTGACACATGCTGGGCTACACCCAGCTGGAAAGCAGCTTTGCAGAAAAGGACCTGGGGATCCTGGTGGAAACTAGGTTGAACATGAGCCAAAGAAGGGAAATGGTGTCCTGGGCTGCATCAGGCAGAGTGTTGCCAGCAGGTTGAGGGACGTGATCCTTCCCCTCTAGTCCACACTGGTGAGGCCACACTGGAGTACCGTGTCCAGGTCTGGGCTCTTCAGTACAAAGAAGACATGGACGTACTTAAGATTGTCCAATGAAGGGCCATAAAGATGATCGAGGGATTGGAGCATCTCTCCTATGAGGAAAGGCTGAGAGAGCTGTTTAGTCCAGAGAAGAGAAGGCTCAGGGGGGATCTCATCAATGTATATAAATACCTCAAGGGAAGGTGCAAAGAGGATGGAGCCAGGCTCTTTTCAGTGGTGCCCAGTGACAGGACCAGACGCAATGAGCACAAACTGAAACACAGGAGGCTAGGTCTGAATGTAAGAAAACACTTTTTCACTGTGAAGGTGACTGAGTACTGGCACAGGTTGCCCAGGGAGGTTGTGGAGCCTTCCCTCCTTGGAGATATTCAAAAAACAGCTGGACATGGTCCTGGGCAACCTGCTGTAGGTCACCCTGCTTGAACAGGGGGGTTGGACAAGATGACCTCCAGAGATCCCTTCCAACCTCAACTGTTCTGTCATTCTGTGATTCTGTGTCTGTGTATTGGGATCTTCACTACAGTTTATTATCATTGAGGCTAGCACAGTTTATTAATGTTGGGACCATGAAATATTGGCTAAAATTCTAGACAACTCCTAGAGAAGCCTGATTTGGGACACAAGTGTCTTTTGCATCTGTTCCCTGAACAGTTCCTGCTCTTCATTCAGTCCAGCTCCAAGATGTGACTTCTGCATTCACATCAGTGGTTTTCCTCCTACTCAAATTTATCTCCATCCTAACACAGGAAAAGTTGAGTATAGGGAAGACTGTTTTCCTGCTCTCAGTTCCTGTGATTGTGCTATAGCAATTTCTCCTGGTTCACAGAAGCACTTAAAGGGGAATCTCTCTTTAGTCCTTGCAGTCATACTATGATGCGTGCTCAGTGTCTAAGAGAAAATGAGTTCACGTCCAGTTAGTTAAACATGTACACTCACAGCTGGTGCACACTTTTTGCAGAGGAGATCTTCAGAAAAATTAGCTGCCTATCTCTAAAATTAACTGAAGATATTTAGAAGTCTAGAAATAAACTACATTTTGTTGTTCTTTTTTGAAAAAAATTTTTGTGAGACTGAGATAGAACACAGAATTGAGAGAAATGAGGATGAAAACCCCTTGCAGGATGCACAAGTGACCTCTTTGTATGCACCTCAGATACAGAGTGGGAATGTAATAGATTCTTAGGAGAGTTACTTCCTTATTTTAAAAGATTAGTCTGCAATGAATGTTATTCTTCTTAGTCCTTTCTCAGAAATGTTTGAACTAACTGAAGAGAAATTTCAAAAACTTTTCTGAAAGATACTATCATGCAACATTTCAATCTCAGTGGCTGTACGTTAACTGAATTAAACTAAAAAAAAAGAGAAATGTCATAACAGAAAGTGTCATTAACTGTGGTCTCATCTCCAGCTTTATGTTATAGTGCAGTTTTTTCTGGGTATGTATCATATAGAGGTGAAAAGGGCATGGCAATAGCCTTCTTGTCTTCTTTGCTAGCTTATCCGCAGACAGAATTTAAACAAAAACATATTCTCTGTACTGACATGGTAAGATTTATAGACATTCATCCACCCATAAATTAGCATATCAAGTTGCCAGGTTTCTTATTTCCATAAATGATGGGCAAAATTAAAACCTGAGAAGTTCAGCTACATTTAGTTAAGTGATGAAAAATACAGATGCTCACCCAGTTTATTCAACGTCTTTTTCTTCTTGAGTTGGAAGCATTATGGACTTTTTGCAAGGTTTTTTTTTTTGTTTTTTTTTTTTGTTTTTTTTTGGTAGAATCAAGAATGATAATCAGATCAAGAAACAGGTAAACAGAACCTTTTTTTTTCCTCTCTCTCCAAATAACCATTGATTGGCATAATTGTACACACTCATGAATATATTTTGCATACAAACTTGTTAAAGTATGCAGAACATAAGTCTGACTGAGGTTTTGCAAGAGATATGTGTGAAATAGAAACATTGCTTTATCCCAAGAGAGAAATACTTACAGAAATAATGATTTTTTATCATCTGATGGCACTCAGGAAATGTGTATGAATGAAGTTATTTCCATGCATAAATATGTTAAAGCTCCTGGTAAATCATAATTTTTAATTTCATGATAATTCAAAAGTATAATTAATAGCAATTAAAAATGCATATACAACATGATTGTATTCACACTTTTCATGATATTAAAATCATCATCTCAAATATTTATTAAAGGACTCTGGACTCAGAATGATTTTTGTTATGATCATTTTCTTAAGGCTATGTAAAGGACACTTTCAAAAGTGTGTCTCAGAGTCTACTCATAAAATGCCTCAAATAATTTCATGTTTACTGCTACCTCAGTAAGAAAAAAATGGTGACTTTAATCACAGGGCAAGTGTCATTTTCTTTTTCTTTGTTTTAAAAACGGAGTTTTGGGTTGTTGGTAGTTTGGAGGGGGCAGAGCTTAGTCCCCTAAAATGAAAACTAGTCTCTTTTTTTTGCCTGCCTTATCCTCAGTTTGCAAATATTTTCAGCTACTGAAGAACTGCACTTTTCAGCAAATAATAAATTAACTTGGAAAAAAAATATTTTTTATATGAATAGGATACATTCTAGTATATACATTAAATACATTCATATATAGATATAAGGTTGTGACTTCTAGTGAAGGAAATGGTCAAAATAGCCAGGAAAAAAAATCTCATACCAAATGTAAAGGTCTTATTAGGATATATACTTTTTGCCTCTAGCATAGTAAAGATAACAGCCATATTCTGCCCATGCGTTTTAGCATAAGCTCAATTAGCGGACTCACATGGAAGATAGTTTAGACCTTGGGCATATGAGATTTTGTTCTAGCACACCTAATATGGCTGTATAATTGTGAATGAAATCTTCCTAAAGATAGTTTCATCCCATCCTGAGATAGCAACTGCAGTCAAGCTTAATTGAATTAATACCTGCATTTCTACCTAGTCTACTTAATACCCTAAAGAAAATGAGAATGATCACTGGTTCATACCTGTGTCTGATATAGGCCAGTAACAGATGCACAGAGTAACAAGAAAAGCATGCAGCTGTATGCTTCCAGCTTTCTGCAGGCTTCAACTAGAACTTCCAAATCCACAATCACCTCTTCACCTTTCTGTTTAATAATCACCTGAAGATATTTTTCAATGAATTTGTCAGATCATGTTCTTAATCCATTTGAAGTCAGTCTTCTAGAGGATCATGGGACGATGATGGATTAATTCTGCAAAAGACAACAGAGTGAAAAACAATAAACTATGGCTTTATAACAAAATCCATGTGTAAACCCTGGGATAAGAAGATCCAGCAAGAGGTATAACTGCTTCCTACAACAGCTTCCTATCACCTTGTCATAGTCAACCTTATTTTTAAAAATCTTCAGGTACATTATGCCAGCATTAGTCTTTCATGGCCTAAATTAATTCTAATATTAAAGGAAAACACACAAGAGTAATGTGTGCACACTGTTCAATACCAGGATTTGCTTCAAATAAAGGGTGTTTTTTCTCTCCAGATTTCGCTTTTAAAACAAAGCTCTCCAAGTTGTTTGTACTGTTATAAAACCATGATGATCTAATGTTAAAGATGTACAGTAATCTTTTTCCTAATGGGAGAGAAAAGTCTACCAAATTATTCAATCAAATGTAGCATATAATACCTCATTCCTTATCATTTTCTTACAGTCAAAATTTTACTTGAAAAAGGTGATCCTGAAAGAGGCAAGCACAGAATGCCTAATGAGAGAACACAGAATTCATACCTGTCCAAAATGAGTGCAGGACATTAACATGATGCAGAGAACTTACTTAGATATCAATATAGATTAAATGAAAATTACCTGAAATACAGACACTGCTTATTTAGGATGTTTAAGACTAATAATGCTTGATGGGTTTGATGTTGTCTACCTAGACTTTAGTAAAGCCTTTGACACCATTTCCCACAGCATTCTCCTGGAGAAACTGGCAGCTCATGGCTTGGACAAGGGTACTCTTCACTGGGTTAGAGACTGGCTGGATGGCCCAAAGAGTTGTGGTGAATGGAGTTAAATCCAGTTGACAGCTGGTCACAAGTGGTGTTCCCCAGGGCTCAGTTTTAGGGCCAGTTCTGTTTAATATCTTTATCAATGATCTGATGAGGGGATCGAGTGCACCCTCAGCAAGTTTGCAGATGACACCAAGTTGGGAGGGAGGGTTGATCTGCTCGAGGGTAGGAAGGCTCTACAGAGGGATCTGGACAGGCTGGATCGATGGGCCGAGGGCAACTGTATGGAGTTCAACAAGGCCAAGTGCCAGGTCCTGCACTTCAGTCACAGCAACGCCATGCAGCGCTACAGGCTTGGGGAAGAGTGGCTGGAAAGCTGCCCGGCAGAGAAAGACCTGGGGGTGCTGGTTGACAGCTGGCTGAATATGAGCCAGCAGTGTGTGTGCCCAGGTGGGCAAGAAGGCCAACGGCCTCCTGGCCTGCATCAGAAATAGTGTGGCCAGCAGGAGCAGGGAAGTGATCACCCCCCCTGTATTCGTCACTGGTGAGGCCGCACCTTGAATGCTGTGTTCAGTTTTGGGCCCCTCACTACGGGAAAGACATTGAGGTGCTGGAGCAGAGTGTGTCCAAAGAAGAGCAAGGAAGCTGGTGAAGGGTCTAGAGCACAAGACCTATTAAAAGCAGCTGAGAGAACTAGGGTTGTTTAGCCCGGAGAAAAGGAGAATCAGGGGAGACCTTATCGCTCTCTACAACTACCTGAAAGGAGGTTGTAGCGAGGTGGGTGTCAGTCTCTTCTCCTAAGTAACAAGTGATAGGACAAGAGAAAATGGCCTCAAGTTGTGGCAGGGGAGGTTTAGATTGCATACTAGGAAAAATTACTTCACCAAAAGGTTGGTCAAGCCTTGGAACAGGCTGCCCAGGGAAGTTGTTGAGTCACCATCCCTGGAGGTATTTAAAAGACATGTAGATGTGACGCTTAGGAACATGGTTTATTGATGGACTTGGCACTGTTAGGTTTATAGTCGGACTCAATGATCCTAGGGCCTTTTCCAACCTAAATGATTCTATGATTCTACAATTCTATTTTCTTATTACTACAGCATTAATTCTGTCCAAAGTTAAAACTAGTAAGAAAAAGAAATTTATATAAAATTGAAATGAATGACATCTAAATAAAACTTAGAGTTGTGCATTACACATTCTTTCTTACATTATTAACCTGCTCAGCATGATGGGTATTTGAGATAAATTTGTTACTGTATTGGATTTAAATGGCAATTTTTTGGTAGTGGGGGGGCTACAGGGGTGGCTTCTGTGAGAAGCTGCTAGAAGCTTCCACTATGTCTGATAGAGCCAATACTACCCAGCTCCAAGAAGGACCTGCTGCTGGCCAAGGCCAAGCCTATCAGCAACAGTAGTAGCACCTCTGGGATAACTTTTAAGATGGAAAAAAACCCCTTGTGTGACAGCAATTGCAGCCAAAGAGAGGAGCGAGTATATGTGGAAGAAACAACTCTGCAGACACAAAGGTCAGTGAAGAAGGAGGGGGAGAAGGTGTACCAGGTGCTGGAGCAGAGATTCCCCTGCAGCCCGTGGGGAAGACCATGGTGAGGTAGGCTGTCCCCCTGCAGCCCATGGAGGTCCATGGTGGAGCAGATATCCACCTGCAGCCCATGGAGGACCCCACGCTGGAGCAGGTGGATGCCCGAAGGAGGCTGTGACCCCATGGGAAGCCCGTGCTGGAGCAGGCTCCTGGCAGGACCTGTGGCCACATGGAGAGAGGAGCCCACACTGGAGCAGGTTTTCTGGCAGGACTTGTGACACTGCTGTAGAAGATTTTAGAAAATTTAGGACCCATGTTGAAGCAGTCTGTGCCTGAAGGACTGCAGCCCATGGGAAGTACTCACACTGGAGAAGTTCATGGAGGACTGTCTCCTGTGGGAGGGGCCCCTCGCTGGAGCAGGGGAAGAGTGAGGAGTCCTGCCCCTGAGGAGGAAGGCGTGGCGGAAACAACGTGTGGCGAACTGACTGCAACCCCCATTCCCCATTCCCCTGTACTGCTGGGAGGGGAGGTGGTAGAGAATTCGGGAGTAAAGTTAAGCCTGGGAAGCAGGGAGTGGTGGTGGGAAGGTGTTTTAGGATTTAGCTTTTGTTTTCTCATTATCCTACTCTTATTTTTATTGGTAATAAATTAAACTCATTTCCCAAGTCCAGTCTGTTTTGCCCGTGACGGTAATTGATGAATGATATGTCCCTGTCCTTATCGTAACCCACCAGCCTTTCATTATATTTTCTCTCCCCTGTCCAGCTGAGGAGGGGGACTGATAGAGTGGCTTTGGTGGGCACCTGGCATCCAGCCAGGGTCAACCCACCACAGTTACTAACAGAACCATTTTAGCTTCTGCTATGTGGTTGTATGAGTTTGAAAAATCTGTTTCATTTTCACAGAAATTGGCAGATATTGCTATAAATCTTAACCATATTCTTTAGCTACCTTTTAATCATAAATGCAATAGCAGCAGCAAAGTACGGTGGTACCAGTTAGCTGAAAATGGCTTGATATTGACAAAACTTCTGCTTGTATTAACTGTTTAAAACATGCACGTTATATGCAACCTGATGGTATATAACATACTCACTGGCAGAATTAAATACGTGCTAGCTCTTTTTCACTTCCTTTTTGAAGAACAGTATATTGTAAAAAGTTGGTACCCTTTGCAAACATGACCACAAGTTTAATTTAGTACTGTGACTATTTTGACATAAATAACCCTGATCACTCCCCACCCTCCCCCCAGACAGCACCATTTAAACACATATAAACTATAAACAGAAAGTTTTAAAGTATGAAAGCTCATATTGACAACTCACTGCATCAAGTAAGCATCCCCAGTAAGTTTTCAGGTGTTTAAGACAGAATGATGAAATTGATCAACAGTGTTTCCAGAACAGATATATACTAATATGACAGGCTAAACCAAAATGTAATCTTCTTCTTCTTTTAGGCTTTTTCAAAGCATTTTAAAGGAAAGTGGATGTTTAGAGTGCATTGTGCCACACTGCAAATTACCTGTCAGGAACTTGTGCTAAATACTGTACTAGTAGAGGGCCCATTCTGATCTCACCACAAACTGAAGCACAATCACTTTATGGCTATGAGCAGAGATGCACTAGTCTTAAAGAAGCATAAGCACAGAATCAGAGACAAAATTAGTCCCATGGAAAAATCTGAAAAGATGGACTTTTCCATAGAAATAAGAATTGTGCTGAATGCTTTAATATTATTGTCAAGAAAATCATAGTTCCACAAAGGAATGGAGAATTCATATGTAAATCATACTAGGGAATAGGAGAATATGCTACATAGGATAATACAACATTAACAATATTGGACCATTAATTTGCATAAATACAGATATAGTTATTCATTTTTATGAAGGCTAAATCACAGTCACACAAATACTTTCTCATAGGATACAGTTCTCTGTTTGGAAACACATTGTGGTTACCCTATAATGAAATACACATTTTGTTTCATTAGGGTACTCAAAGATGTTAGGCAAAAGAAATAAAGAGTAGGTGAGCACTGTAAGTGAACCTGAAGCAAAGCTTGTGTGATTATCACATCCAAGAGCGGGCAAAATCACAGAAAAGATTTCTGAGGGAGGTATACATTTTGATCAAACTCCTCTCTGTGTTCTTTGCACAAAGAAGTAGCTTTCCTTTGATATTTAGTATGAGAATAATAAAAATAAATAGTATGTTATAAAAAAGAAGTTAGAAGTAAAAGGTGTAAAACCAAATGAGATGGTCCAGTTGCCCAGTTTTCATTAATCTAGTATGCATAGTCCATATCAGAGGAATCTAAACTTCATTCCAGTTTATGGACTTGAATGAGGATAATGAAGACAGCAATCCACCAAAAGCATCCATTGGCAAACAACACTAAAAGCTTAGTCATTGGCCTTTAACAGAATATATTTTCATTGCCAAACTGAGAAGGTAAATTGCATCTTAGTTTGCAAAAATAAAGCCCAAACCTTTGGCTTCTGTGATCGTAATAGTGGCATAAAGTACTGAATGTAGTAAAAGAATCAGGATTAAACATACAAATGAATAGTAAAACTCTCTGCAGCTTAACTTAGAAGACTTGGTCTTAAATATTATGAGAGTCATCCCAAGTTTTTAGTAGTAGTTTTAAATAAAATCTATGAGAGCAACAAGAGCTATCAATGTAAATTCAGTATTATATTACATATTCCAGTCAAATCTCTGATACAGAAATAAGCAGTCAAAATCTGAACTCTCTTGATCATAAACATTCCTTTTGCCACAAAGTAATAACTACAAGAGATTCGACCTATCATCTGAGTTTATGCTATAGTTTGTTAGAAACTTGCTTGAGCTAGTAAATGGTCGGTTTTAATTTTCTGCCTTTCTGGAAAAGATTCAAACCCACAACTACTATATCTCTTGACATGTTGTTGGGTTTGGTTTTTTTCTTAGTTAGTGAAAATAACACTTTATTTTTCTTGTAATATATTTATTCTGTAAAGAAAAAAAAAATTAAAATATATCAGAAAAAAGGAAAAGCTCAAGGTCAGGACTCATAAGTCTGTAGGATTCTCACTCAGGGGCCAGAGATATAAAACTTTAGTCCCACTTCTACAGATTTTTTCATATAATTTTCCACAACAGTGCTACTATATAAAAGTACATGGATCTTGCAAAACAGGCACAAGAACATACACAGAATACAGAATCACAGAATTGCTGAGATCTGCAGATCATCTAGTACACTCCCCTTCCCTACACCCTTGGCTCAAAACCTACAGCAGGTTGCCCTGGACAGTATTCAGTTGGGGTTTGAGTATTTTCAGGGATGGAAACTCCACAAACTTTCTAGGCAAGCTGTACCACTGTTCAATCACCTTCACATTAAAAAGGTGTTTTCTTATGTTCTTATATAATTTCCTGTGTTTCAGTTTGTACTCATTGCCTCATGTCCTGCTACTGAACACCACTGAGAAAAGCCTGTCTCTGTCATGTTCGTGCCTGCCCGTCAAATATTTATAAACATTTACAAGATTCCAATTCCCCCTGAGCCTTCTTTAGGCTGAACAGTCCCAGTTGACTTCGACTTTTGTCATATGAGAGATGCTCCACTTTCTTACACATCTTAGTGACCCTTCGCTGGACTTCTTCCAGTGTGTCCATGTTTCTTTCTTGTACTGGGGAGCCCAGACCTGGACATAGTGCTCCATATGTGGCCTCACTAGTGCTTGGTAGAGGGGAACTATCACCTCCCTCAAGCTGCTGGCCATGCATTTTCTAAGGAAGCCTGTGAAACTCTTGGCCTTCTTTGTCTCAAAGGCTCATTGAGGCTCATGTTCAACTGGGTGTCCACCAGTACACCTAGGTCATTCTCTATAGAGTCATTTTCCAGCCACTCAGCCCTCAGCCTGTCTTGGTGCATGAGGTTATTTCTTTCCAAGTGCAGGACTTTGCATTTCCCTTTGCTGAACTTCACAAAGTTTCTGTCAGCTCATTTGCCCAGCCATGGAAGCACATTCACCTGTTGTATTAACCATTCCTCCCATTTTTGTGTGTTCTACAGATCATAGCTTAATGTTTTACCAACTAATTTTTATCATCATTCTCACTCTCTTTCTAATGAATTAAACTATACTTTTATAGAGTGTTATGAATATGTCTTGAGATGCCAGATGTAGGAATGAACTTCCTTTTGGATGAAGAAAAGTAATGTTGGAGTGTTGCACTTGTTAGCTTAAAATTTGAAACTGTTAGAAAGCAGGTGCACAGCACCTTTTTTCCAAATTTCTGAATCTGAATTGTCTGCTTCTCATACTCATACTCAGCTCTTAACTCTGTCCATGTAAATGGCTTAAGCCATACATGTTACTCTAGGTAGGATCAAAAGGTCACAAAAACAAATTATTGCCATTTCCTATAATTACCTATACGGAGTACTCCCACAAAGTTCAAACTCAGAAATAAAAGCTTTCTAGCAGTAACTGCTTTAAACCTGTGTCTTAAGCTGTGACTACTTACAAACAACTTGACCTTATTAGCTGGCAATTGGCTTAGCAAGAGCATTTTATACCATAAGTCAATAGCTCTAGGAACCTCTCTGCACAACAATTTGCATTTCAATTCAGAAACTGGGAGATGTACAAGGGTATAGACACAGTAGTGTAGAGAGAAGGAGTATTGTGAATGAGACTGTTTTTTTAGGCACTAGCTAATTTAATTTAGGCTCGCAGAAATCATACTTTCAGTGGCAGAAATCTTAATTTCAGTGTCTGATGTGAGGGGATCATAAAGGAAAGTAGGGAGGTGTAGTTTAGTTGTGAAATAGACTTCAAACTACACAGTATTCTTATGATTGGGATTTTCATAAATGCACAAAAACAGAAGTGCAAATGCCTGATGATGTCCACATAGGAAAAAGTAAAATAATATGGAGCTTAAGCACCTCACAAAAGAAATGGTAGTTGAAATAATTTTTTGGACTGTAACTTTGAGTTTATCCCAATTACTGTTTTAATTGCATAAAATCAGAATATGTCATTTAAAAAAGAATTCCCAAATGTCCTACTTCTAACATATTAGCTATGGAATTTGGGCCTCACTGGAGCTCTAAGTTTGCAGCTAATTAGATTTTCCAAAGTTTTGCCAAACATCTTACCCTGATATTAATTTAAATTGGTGTTTGGGTGGCGAAAAATGTAACATATATTGCAATGTTATATATATATATATATATATATATAAAGAGGACAAAGTCTGAAAGATAAGGTCGTCTTTTCTGTTCAAACAATAATATTTTACATGGCTTCAGTGGAATCTTTCCCAATTTGATAAGCAATAATCTTATATGATTAGTGAGCAACTCTGCAGATCGGAGTTTAATGCTTCAACAACCAACTTTTATCATCGTTCTCACTCTCTCTCTTTTTCTAATGAATTGAAGTATACCTTTATGGAGTGATATGAACACTTCTTGAGTGGATGAGGTTTACCTGGATTTCCATTGTGTCTCTGTTCTTCGACCTCTCACAAACCTACCGTTCTTGCAAATTATACAAGAAAGATATGTCATATGAAATTACCTGCAACCACTATATCAGCTTAATTCAGATCTCAGTGGGCATTCAAGTGGTAGCCCTACATGCAAAAAGCAATACACCTCTACGTATACCTCTATATTTTATAATACATGGAGAAAAGCAAGGCAAGTCAAAGTAAAAGAATAAACTACACAGTTGGAATCTGGTAGATATATTTATGACTAGATTTTGAGTTAGAAAGAAATAATTTTAATTTTCATACTTCTCTCTGATAATAGTTATAATATTACATAGAATACCAGTAACTTGTATGATTAGCGTAATTTGAAGAGACAAGGAGAAACAAGTTCATTTTCAGGTTGGTACTCTACTGTAATTATTTTTCAATTAGTATTTAATAGCACTTTATCCAAAGAGTTTCACTCTTTATCTTAATGATTAGTTTATTCTCAAATTTGTAAGTTTTTCAGAATAGTAGACTAAAAAGAAAGACCTAGAGAGCGAAAGAAGAAAAAGGAATATGAATGCTACAAAATTTGTTACAGCATTTGGCAATCAATTTAATGCCTAAAGCTATATTTTAGTGTATGCATTTGAAATCGGAAGTATACTGTGTATATATGTATATACATATAAATATACTTATACCTACACTTATTGAAAAGATGCAAAGTCTGCTATCATCTTAAAATACATTTAAAACACCAAGTATGTAAATAGTACTTAAATGGTATGGTACTTTATGGTGCAAGCATTCAATTATAGTTTTCTGCAAAGGGCAGAGGAACATTTGCCTTTTAAGGAAAACAGACACAAACATTTTTAAATCTGTATATAGTTACACAGAGGAAATATAAAATACTGCAAAGTGAAAAGTAATAATACTTTCACAGAAAAGGAAATAGAGATTGCATTGTACAATGCAATCATGTCAGCAGTCGGTCATTATCAAGAAGAAAGCATAGTGAGCATAAGGGTATGATCATTATTGCGGAGAAGTTAATGTGTCTTGATAATCTATTTTTTATGATTTAAACAGCGGCCTGGTAACATGTTTCAATGGGTGGGAAAAAATCTGTTCCAAGTGGTAGCTGGAGAAACTTCTCAAGCTTGTGCTGTTTCACTCCTTAAGTTATTAAGAATTTGGATACTGTAGTGCTGTTTTGAAATTACATAGCAAATATCTTTCCACACCTATAATACCAAATAAAGAAGCAGCTCCTCCCCACCCACCCCCTTGCCCCTCCCATACAATCTAAAGAGATATGCCAATAAGGAAAGTGTTGCTGGAACTCAGAACCTTCTTAGTCTTGGTCTTGGTCAAAGAGACAGATCAAAACCACATGAACTACTATGCTACATAACAGTGAATAAGATGATATAAAGAGAAAAGATAACAGTTGGCAGGAATAGCCATGGATTACACCATAAATCATGATCTTGTGTAGACATAATATATATATATATTAGAATAATGCATGTACATTATGCTAAAAATAACATGTTTGTCTGCTATTTTGGTTTTTGGTTTTGTGGGTTAATTTTCCTTATCAATTTGTACATCAGTTATCAAAGCTGTATTTAGTATGTGCATTGTAAATTTCATGTGCACATACAACTAAGATGTATATAGCCTGCACTAATAAAAGCTCAAAACATCTAACAGCCTTTTCATAAGCTTGTCTTTAATATACCCTTGAGGGACTGGAAAGAACTATTGTACATTCTAGAGGATACGGAGCTGAAGGACAGAAAAACTAAAGACTTCTCAACAGGAAAAGAATTGCAGTAGGAGCTTCTGTAGAGTAGCTCTTTGTGTCTCTCTCTGTTAATACTCCTTTGCAAGTGAACAAAAAAAATGCTTTACCTTGGGGCATCATTGTATTAACAGACTTAGTCTAGTAGTCATTTGCTGCTTCACTCCCAAAAGTTGCCCATAAGATCAGATACTAATTCTGGGAGAGGGTAAGCCCACAAGACTGAAACTTTCAGAGCAAGTAAAAATATGCCCTGAAAGCCTCTCTTAGCATAATCTCTGAAGTGTTTGAAATGTAGGTAGACCAAGAAATGAAGGACTTTTCTGAACTCAGGACTGGGCTTTTTGCCAATTTCCACTGGTCATTTTCTCATCTATTGGTCAAATGGCTGTCATGCTAGAAACAATAAAAATAATGCCTGAGGCATACTTTTACCAAAGAAATATTAAGGTGTAACTAGAATATCTATTCTTGGAAAGTTTCTTTTTTTTTTTTTTTTTTTTAAAGCTAAGAGTAACAAGATCCTCTGTTGCTCTATCTGGAATTTTGGAATGTTTGAAAGTCTGTTGTACTAAAGATGAAATTCAATATTGCCAGTTAGAATTTTCCTATCCCCACCCCTTTTTCTGTTCTCTCTGTCTAATGTAATTGGCCTTCTTTTATTTTATTTTTTTACTTTTGATACTGTTATTTTGATTATTCTGTTAAGCCATCTGATATCTGACCTTCTCTTATACCTTATTCTTTAAAATATAGGTATCATTATAACTGCAGAGCAACAGGTTTTAATTAACCACTGGATTATTACCGTGTCTTTCCCTTCTGATTCAGAAAGTAGATGAAAACTGTTCAAAACTTTTCAGATTTCCCTTTCAATTGTAGAAATTGTCATAATGTAGATCTTGAGATAAATTTGATGGGGAGCTTCCCTTTTAGTTACAGAGGCGTTCCACCAGACTTAGAGATATTTTTATTTTTCATCCTGTGTTTTATTAAATTAATGTTTATTAATTTCATGTTTATTAATATTGTATCCACTTAAACATATATTGCACAGACATCTGAATACACTGTTCTGTACTATGATCATATTAAGATACTTGTAATTCTTCGCATTAATTCAAGAACAGTATTGCCTTTCAGTTCTCCATAAAAGCAGATGATTATAACACATCAGAAGACTACAGAGAATGAAGCTTTCAACAAATTGTGGAATGTTATTCACAGGCTGCAGCTTGTGTCTCCACTTCTCAAGGCCTCTGCTATCACACCAGGTCTGAATTTCTCTGCAATATGTCACTGTGTTAAAGTCAAATATCTTACTGTGCATACAGTAACTGTTTGTTACAGCTATCTATGTAGAACTATGGTTGCACTACACAAATATAATTTTTTGCTCTTTTTTGGCACATGACATTAGCAAATAATATTTATTCTTGACAGCAAAAGCTGTGAAAGGAATGTCCATGTAGATTTTATAACTGGGTCACTTTTCCATAGAAAGACAATTATATCTTTTATCTGAGAGAGCTGTAAGATTTAAACAAAAATTCTTCCACCTAAGTAGGATTTTCTTTTGCTAATATTATACTAATTAACAGTGCTCTACTTACCTTGTTTCCACTAGGCCAACAGTAGTAATTAGAACAAACTGAATGTAGTGAATTAGGTCCTGAAGGATGCTATGCTCAAAATCTTGATTATGGGCAAAGAGGAAGCATATATATATATATAAGTATATAAATAAAATCAGGAATTTATTGTTACTGAATTGAAATCGAGAGAGTCTACTTGTTATTTGTCCAGATCTAATTGTTACGAAAAAAAGAAAGAGTAATGACGCAGCTAAAATTGTTCTACACACCCTTAGTTTCTACCTCTTTTCCTGGTGTTGTGCTGACCCTTCCTCTGCTCCTCTGGGCCTAAGGTCTGTGGTTTCACACCAAAGAGGAGTGAGTGTTATGATGAATTGTCAGCATCTGGAGTCCTTCACCAAGAGGAATACGATGTTTATGTTGATGGTTTCTTCTTCAGCCCTCTAGGGTTGACTTGCTGTTATTTTTATGTGTTTGCTAACACACTTTTACACCTTTCTCTTTCTCCCTTGGCCTACAGATCCAGGTTACATCCAAATTTACTATATATTGTGACCTTTATATATGTTAGGTATTATTTCTTTGTTTCTCTTTGTTAGCCCTAAACCCAGTTCTGCCCAGCTCCAGGTCTCCATTTCTTTAACTGACCATGAATGCTGTTGCTCATAGCCATGGTGCCTCCAGTGCTGGGCCTGTGACCCATCCCTTCTCATCACATGCCTGCACTGTATGTCACATCCTGTGTCTCAGCTTCTAAAAGCCTGCATTTCTCTGCATCACTGTGTTAAAGCTGTAAATATCTGTAGTAGTACCAAATATCTTGGTACCACTTGCTATATAAAACTATGACTGTACTACAGAAAGATAAACAAAAGTAAAACAAATTAGCTGTAATCTCCTGCTCAATTAGAGAATTTGCTGTCACAGCCAAACCAAGCTGAGACAAAGCTACAGACAGCTCAAGTTCAGCCAGCGCAAGTCTGACAATTGCAAATCCACTACAAATCTTATGGCCTGCTACCAACAATGGCAGTAGCCTCGCATTACAGGGCTACATGGTTACAAGGAGCACTGGTTTATATACATAAGACATGAAGAAATGCCTCTCTGCATATGTGTAAATAATATATCCCTAGGGACAAGTTCAATATGGGAAAATAAGACTAGCCAGTACCCTAAATGTCAGCTCGTTAGAGGTGTTAATGGTGATTTTCTCAATTAAACAGTAAGAATGATGTACCTATATATATATATAGGTATATTTGCCTAGAGGATGGTTTTCTTAACATAGTTTCAAATATTTTTTTTTAAACAGATGAAAAAATTGGAATGCACTAAAAAATAAGCAGGAAAATTTAAATATGAAGGTAACAAAGCAAGGTATACACAATGAGTTACCTCTCTCAACATAAGTATTAAGTACTGACAAAATAATCCCCTGGAGCAGGGCTGTTGAAAAGTGGTCACACAGACTACTATAGGAAAAATACTATTCTAGTGACAGATGCAGGCTTAAAGCAGTTAGCTCCAGTTCACCTGCTAGTGGATAACATTTTGGCAAAAAGAAGACATATGCTGTTGCATTGCAGCAGCATATGACTACAGCCTTGCAGTATACGACTATAGTGTCTGATAAAAAGCCTACTGAAATCAAAAGAATTCCACAAAGATGTAAGAATCCACCTCGTGATTTTAAGTATCAGTGCCTTTTGTATCTGTTTCTTATGAAATCCATCACAGTGACACAAGGTCTGTTCCATAAACCCAAAGCCCAAATTTAGTAGTGATTTTCATTACAAAAAAGATTTGTTGCAACATGATACTGTCTCTGAAAAGTGAATATTTCACTTGGGGCAAAAATGTTCTTTTATGTAAAAAATTGACTTGGAAGTAAAGGCATAAGGTAAAGAGGATGTCCTTTCTTTTTTGTTCATCAGAAGATAGCAAAAATATTATATTTAGACCATAATATGTAATTAAATAAAAGAAACAACTGTCTGAAGGTGTAAAAGGTGGTACTATATTTTGATAAATCATTAAACAATGTAACTATTTTCCTGTACTGCATAGAAGCAAATTACCATTTTTAAAGGATACGTTTTGCTTTTTGTGTTGGGGTTTTGGGTTTTTTTTTCTGCTATTGGTTTTGGTTTTTTTTCCCTGGTAGTGAAAAATATGTCCTTATTCAACCTCCCTTGGATATTCTTTAAGGGTATACATGCATGTTTGATAAACAATCTATGTGGCATCAGCAGTAATGTTTGGACACCTAATTGTTCAACAGATTTTGAGGAGGTAAAAGAGTTTCTTCCCTTTCATTACATTTTTAAAGAACATAATGCAAAAAGAGTAAGCTTAACTTTTTTAGATATTTATTAGAAAATATTTAACTTCTGTGCAGGAGAAAAAAATATAACACTTTTTACTTTTGCACCTTTATGAAAATAGGACCCAGTATACGGAGACAAATCCTTTTGTCTAGATAAAATGTCTCTAATATGTAAAGATGTAATGCAGGAAAATACATATTATCAAGATATAAGATGCTCTATTGTTCAAAAATTTTGAAAAATCAGTTGTAATCTGTTTTAAACATTGTTGCTCTCAAACAGTCTCCATTCAAACTGGTTTGACTTTTTTCCTCAGTCCAACTGGGCAGTCTTGTATATAGCAGCTTGAAATAGACCTAGCTGTACATGTTTTGATTTTGGTGCCAGACAATCATCTTTGTTGAGTGAAATACTGTATTTCAATAATATCATACAAGTTCAAAAACATCGATCTTAAAGAGGTATGTAAAATTTCATAATAGTTGGCATTGTTAATGCCCTATTGCAAAACACAGAGATCCAGAAAAACAGCATTTTTGCCAAGGAATTTTTTTGTTGTTGTTGTTGTTGAGTGGTGTCACTAGAGTTAAATATCAGGCAAATATTAAGTAGCACTTCAGGTAATATACCACTTAAACTACTAGAAGCAGTACGTCTCATGATCATGAAGATGCAGGAGAGCAAGCAGTTGTCACCTTGATACCTATGGTGTTTCTTTTCCCAAGTCTATACAACCTTTAACCCTTCCAAAATTAATTCATGCACTCATTTTTTTTAAGTAGAAAAATAACTGAGAAATGGACACAATTTATTTGTCATTTGATTTAGTTAACCAAAACTTATTTCCTTTAATAACATTTATGGCTTTTACTGGATATTAATTAGTGATATGGCTACCCCATTACTAAATCTCTGCCAAGCACATTAAAATCTAATATGCTACTATTCTCCAAATAACTATTTGTGGGAACTATGAATAAAGCTTAGGACAAATCACAGTGATTTGATTTCTCTCTAATATTTCATGTAACTGCAGTTCTTAAAATAATAAAAATGGAAACATAGTACTTTTGGTAGAGTTTATGCTAAAATGTATTGTATAAACACCAAGAACTATGCTTCAGGCTTATATCAATTGTGGTGTCATCATACAATATGGTATTATGTTCCTCCTTGACAATTCCCTGTTCTAGTTACTTATATTATCTAGAGGAATGATGACACTAGAGATTATTAGAGAATTTAGGTGTGAATTAGGTCTCAGTCAACTCCCTCACCTACCAAAAATTAATTTAGTTCATCAGCAAAGTCTGTTTTTTCAGTGCAGCTTTCTGGATCATTTCCATCCCCTTTTGTTGTTAAAATAGCTAGAGGAATCTTGTCTTTGCTAGTTTGAACTCTTTGTGATCCATTTAATTAGAGTAATGCAATAAGAAGTCATAGACTCTCACAACCTTAATAGTTATGCATTAGTTATCCATTTAGCACTGCCAGGGACTCCCTTATTCATGCTAGCTTTGGATTTCTACTATCCCCTTTTGCAGATACAGCTAGCTTTTTCAGAGTTTTGTAAACTTCAATGCTAACATATAGCTTGTTATGATTTCATATTCTGCTTTCTGCTGTTTCTTGGACTATCATAAATCCAGTGAAAATTGTTTTATAATAATCTTTCACTATCTGCTGAACTCTGTTTACTGGGTTCGAATCATGCGAGGATTTAATTTCTTTGACCACCTACATGGTGTTTTAAGGGATAAAGTCTCTATTCTTCCCTTTGATTTATTAATGGGAAGAGCAATGGCTCTCAATAGAAAAAGACTGGGAATCTATTCTTCTTTTCTAAACCAAGCTGATGTTAATTCTATTTACCATAATATTCATTGGGGACTTTACAGTTTCCTTTGTTTCATTTCAGCTGGGATGGTAGAAAGTAGTTTGATTCAACATTTCAATGTTATATACTCCTTTATATACTTTATATATATATATATACTTTATATACTTTATATACTTTATCTATATATATAAAAATATATATACTTATATATATATAATAAAGTTATATACTTTACTATAAGTAAATTAAAGAATATATTTGTACAGAAAATCACCATTCTCCCTTCTTTGACATCTTGGACTTTCCTATTCTGACAAAAACAAGTGAATATTTGTTTGTCCTGCAGAGCTGAATAAACTGTAGACTTGAGAGGGATAAATTATTTTGTTTTTGTGAATCATCACCAAAATTGGCAGCTTCAGTCCTGGTCATGAATCTTTTTAATTGGCAAAATACCTCATTTTAATTAGCATATGCACAGTAACATTAATCCATATGTCTCCTGCTCTTTAGCTTATTTTGGTAGAAGCAGGGTTCTATTCTTTATCTCTGTCTCAGTAGCTTCTCCACTCCTAAATGGTTTTATCACTAATGTTCAATCCATCTAAAATTCTCTGAACATTATTGCTTACTGGCTTGTTACATATTTCTTCTACAGCATTATTCTACTAGATGTGCTAAAACAGAGGAAGAGATGGCTTGGATGATAACTGTCAACTTTATTATGTAAGATTCCATTTTAGATAGCTTTTAAAGCAAGCAACAATAGCATGTAGCAATTTACAATGATTTTTGAGTTTGCTGATCTTTGCTGTAAGATCCTAGGAAGAAAAAAAGACAGAAGTTAAAAAAACTTGTGCATGATGGAAGTGAAAAGAATCTCATTCTCCTTCATTTTGGAAAGAAGAAAAAGGGGAAGTGAGAGAGAATTTCTGAACATACAAAAACCATAACTATAGCAATATGTTTAAAATGGAAACAAAATAAAAGCTATGGAAAATAAAACAAATCCCTGTCTTAAGGACAAAACCAAACCAAACACCTTTTCTGGACAAGATACTAAATTTCACTGACTGGAAGGGTAGATTAGATAGTACATGGAGTACTCTGCAGAATGACACTGTACCTCTAGTGCAGTGTTCCATAGATTTGTGGTTGTCCCTAGAAGACCATAAACAGAGTCTACGGCAAAACCAGTTATGTTCCTCATAATTCTTACACTTTATCTTGGTCTAGAACAGAAACTGAGAGTAATGAAAGATGGAAATAGAGTGTTTTACAGGAGGTGTGAATACAGCTCCTCTAATGAAGAGGAGAATAGTCTTGTATGGTTACTGCAAATAATAGAATAAAAGTATTTGCTTAAAAAAAAAAAAAGAAAAAGAAAAGATCATATCATGCTAAGGCAGCTGCATTCCTAATATTAAGCAATGCATTCAGATATAGTTAATTATGAATGCTGAGTTTTGTATTTGTATCATTTCCAGGCATCTTTTTTTGTGGCATGGAGGCAACAGAAAAAATACTGAATGAGTTTAACTGGAAAAAATATTGTGTAGTTAGGGAGAAAAGACAAGCACAGTAAAAACTGTTGTTTCAAAAATAGTAGATAAATCTACATCTGTAATCTAAGGAGAGAGTAGAACCTCCCCAAACATGATTCATCTCACTCAGTTTATATTCCAATTTTAGGAAACAATGAATCATACCAAAAGGGACATTTATCAGTTAAGTTAAAAGCAGTCTAAATTATTATCCTTTACTGGCTATCCAAAATTTAGATGGTTAGACAATATAAATGATACTAAAAGATCAAGGAGTCTTCACTTTCCTGTAACCAATATCTAGTTGGAACTCTCACTTGTCCAGTGGCAGTGACACAACAAAAGAAAACCTAATCCTATTCAGTATAAAAGTATCAACCAGCTACAATCAGCAGCAAGTTTCAGAAAATGGAAAAGGACTTGGGAGTGAGAGGTAAGAGGGAGGTGAAATACCAGATCAAAGAGCTTTAGGTATAACCTATACTGCAAAGTATTACTAGTAGCAAAAAATACTGGATAATAATATTACATAAAGTGTTCTTCAAAAAGTATCACAGAGGTTTCTTTGGTTCCAATTTAAAGATATATATTTCTTTGATGTTTCTGTAGCATGTCAGGGAACAGCATAAAAAGTAATGTGATCATTTTGCCAGTTTAACATTAGATCAGAGGACTTATCAATAGTATGAGATTTAGGTCAGGCAGAAGGAAAATATCAGAAACATTAGTACTGGTTGCAGAATAAGAACAGGCAGAAGGCATAAAAAATTAGCATGAGCAGATATTTAAGATGATGTGACCATTTCAGTAGTTGTTTTGGATTGGATATTGGGATTTTGTTTTAGTTTGGTTTTGTAGCAAAGAGAACAGCTTAGTGAGCTTACACAGTAGTCTGCATTAATTAAATCGGTAAGGGAAAATCCTTTTTAAAGCTTTAACATGCATAATTGACTTAAAGAGAGGAAACAGAGAAATCAGGAGTTTTTGCTTTATCCACATTCATCCTAAGACACAATCCACAAGGAAAACATTGTAATATCTTACATCCTTTTGCATATTTAATTTTGAGGAATATTTGGGAGAATCCAACTTTAGACAGATTCCAGGATGAAATGTAACAAATGTCATTTTAGGAACATTCTAGAAAAGTCCAATATCATAAAAGCAAAAATTCTGAAAAAATGTGATATGAAGTTTTGTATTCTCTTACAACAATATCAAAACTTTGATTCAGGTTTTGTAGATTTTTCTATTTTATTTGTTCTCACTTTAGTATTGCAAACTGGAACAAACTGGTCTAGTAAACTGGCCATGAAACAACAATATATCAAGCAACAGCTTTGCTATCATCAGAAGATACCATTCTTCCACCCCCATCTTGTATTATGTTATTTTTACTGTTCTGACAAAAAATGTGGAAAGTTTATTTCCACAACTGATTTCCATAAGCAGGTTCATTTTGCTAAATGCCCCAAACATTACTGCATCAAACCTATGTAATTGCCACATGCTGTATTGAAAAGATCTGAAAAAAGTGCAGGCTATGCACTGAATGCTCAGCCAGATATGCTGACCATCATGCTATTGTCTAAAATATATAAATTTCCACAATTGTTTTTTCTTCTGAGATGTGGGGAAGAGTTCCATCTCTAGTAACAACAACAACAACAACAACAACAACAACAAAAAAAACCACCCCTGAACTATTGTTTTTGAATTAATTGATTTGTTATTGAGAGATTTGGTGCAACTTTACAGTTTGAGCTGCATCAGTC
The DNA here is from genome assembly GCF_900496995.4 of Aquila chrysaetos chrysaetos. Lineage (NCBI taxonomy): Eukaryota > Metazoa > Chordata > Aves > Accipitriformes > Accipitridae > Aquila > Aquila chrysaetos. Next base: position 22,226,100 of record NC_044004.1, read on the forward strand.
TTACATCTTTCAACCAGAATTCCACATGTTCCCGTCTGCCAGTGACAGATGCAATCTGATTTCTATTCTATACCAACTCTGCATTGATATAGCCCATATTTGAATGCATGATTAGTAGCATAGTTACTGTAAATTTTTACTGTGGATTGTACTTTCAGGGTGGCAATGCTTGAAGATTCTTAAGTGCTGGGGGGAATATAATGCTGGAAATACACCAATGCATCAGTAAACTGAAGCAAGTTCTGCTGAGAGGCTAAGGGTGCAGGGCTTGTTCAGCCTGGAGAAGGGACAGCTTTGAGAGGAGTTTGAGACCAAGCCAGCACGGTGAAGCTTTTCCCAGAGCTGCCTGGAGGAAGGATGAAAGTAAAAGGGCATAAATTGAAGCAAGAGTGGTTCGGACTGGGAATAAAGATAAAAACTTTCCCCATGTAGACAGGCAAGCAGTGGAAAAGGCTGCTCAGAGAGGTTCTGCAGTCTCTGTCCTTGAGGATTCCAAGACCCAACTGGAATAAACTCTAAACAATTTGTTCGAATATCAGAGCTGACCCTACATTGAGCAGCAGGTTGGACTACAGACCTCCTCAGGTCCCTTCCAACCTGAACTTTTCAATGATATTACAGTCCAGCTTCTACCCATTGATTTCTTCTACATCACCATTTCATAAATTTGTATAGGTTCATCATATAAAGCTAGGAAATAGGTGGATTTTGATGTGATATAATCTTTCTCATAAGTTTTTTTTCTCCCCAGGGAAAGAAGGAAGTGGTCAGGACACTACAGTTTTTATGATACATTACATAGATGTGTAGAATAAAAATATATCTTAGATTTCATATATTATTTTTTGTATTTTAAAAAACGTTCAAAAAGTTACTTTGCTGAAGTTATTCCCTAGCATTTCACGGAATATCACCACTGAGTAAATTAAGACATTATTGCACAGTGGTTACTCAAGTAATAGTCAAAAGCAAAGACACATACATCCTAGTGAGAAGAATAGCAAGTCTCCTTATTTTCATGTGGAAAGACTGGTGCAGCCGAAAGGAGTTATGTCTTGAAAAATGTTTCATTCAGGAACTTCTTTGTTATTAATAGAGAGTAAAATTAATGTACTTAGAAGGGAAGAATCCAAGGGTATTGGACACCCGTAGTTCCTTGGGGTTGTGTAGAATTATTAAATCCCTGTAGCTTTACATTTATCTTGTTCCATTGTCAATGTTTAATTTTAGACATTTCTCTCTTTTTTATGGGTGCTTCATCAATCTTAAGTATTTTTGTTACTGTTTCTCCAATGAAGTTATGAATTGTGTACAAAAAAAAGTTCCGCTTAGAATCCAATGATGGAAGCCTTTTTGGTCTTAGTCCTCCCACAGAAATTACCAAAAGGATGAACTGTCTGTTTCTATAAACTTTATCTTCTGTGATACAGGGTTAGTACAAGATAAATAAATTCTTTGCTTTAAGAGAGAAATTATTTATCACACTTTTTCCTAACTCAACTTCTTTGGCATGTGCAACAACCATATGTGAAGTATAATGATACAAAAAAATGGATATATTTGGCTTCAATTAATCATTATTCTTACATTTGTTCACATATATTTATAGATATAATAGTCAAAATTCTCCTTTTTAGTGGTTCCGCTATTCTTCTTTGCTGCATATACATACCTGTCAGCACATTAACAGTAAAGGATTTTCTGTTGCTTGTTAATACTGCCTACGCTTGCATTACATACATTTTTTTGCCTCACATCATCGAAGAAAATGCTTAACTATGCATGTGTAGTATTTAGATTAATTTTTAATAAAACTGAGTTTCTGGCCAGTCATAGCAGATACTGGGTTTGGTTTCCTTCCTTCTTTTTGCTGAATATACAGTTAGCAGTTAAAAAAAAAAAAGAAACCAAACAAAAAAACCCAAAACAAAACCAACAACAAAAAAAAAGAAGAAATACTGATTGCTTATAGACTGGAAAATTGTAAGAAACGGAGATGAAAAAAGACAGTGAAAATCAGCACTCCTTGTCAGATGTGATTCTTGCCCCCTTTACAGTTATAAGTAGACTTTTTTTCTCTTTTTCTTCTTAATAAGAAATATAAATATTCATCCCATTTCATATTTCTATTTTTTTATTAGCCAGTTGCACCAGGTTGAATATGTTTGGTAACCAATTATATGTTAAGGGTTTCTGTCTTTATTTTCCTTTATAGATTGATGACAATGAACTAGAACAAGATGCAAGATTTAACTACTGCTATAGATGGATAATCAATGCCAAAATTTAAATCCTTGGGTTCTTTACTCAGGAAAACCTACTTGTTTCATCTTTCTTCTTTTTTTAAGTTTATGATGGAAGAAAACTACTCTTGAAGGCAAACCCCACCATTTTAACTCCAGAATTTCTCTGAGGAAAAAAATTGAGAATATTTTCTACTCTGTCAGGGTGCACTGAGGGCCCGTGGCTGCCTAGGGTCAGGGCACCAGGAGGTGCGGGGCTGCCCATGGGGGCAGCAGGGCACAGGCTGGCAGCCAGGACCTGTCCCACCACTCCAGCTGGAAAGCAGGGAAGACTGGAGGACATCAGGGGCAGCCACAGCACTGGGCACTGGCCACTGCCCTGGGGATAGGGATGGGCCAAAGCTGGGCTGGAACATGGGCCCACAGGTGGGCCCGACACAGCAGGGCCCACAGCTGGGCAGCGCTGTGGGGAGCTAGAGGCTAGCACTGATGTGGCATCACTGGGGCAGGGACTGATGTTCTGGGGTGTGGGGTGTCATGACCCAGGCTGGACAGACCTGGGAGTTGAGTTCAGAAGTCCCTTGGGCTAAATTAAGGTGAAACAACACCAAACGATCAGTTAAAAATTTTGTTCATGGAAGAAGCAGCCTGAACTTGGAAGGCGTTAACAGTAGGTGGCAGGATTTCTCTCAGCAGGAATTGGCATGGAACTACCTCAGTAAATTGTGTAACCGGTGATAACCACATACATCAATTCACGGAAAAAGGAGAGCCCTCCCATTGAGTCACAAGGTTTGGAGCAGACCCCCTTGCTTTCTAGACTCCTTCTCAGAGAGGAGCCCAGGGGCAGCTGAATCCACTCTTAGTCCCAGACTTGGTCAATGGTTTTATGTCTGAAAGGGGTGAGTTGTAGAGATTTTGAAAAAGGAAAGAGAAAAAGAGAGTGAGACAGAGAGAGAAAGAAGAAAAGAAAAGAGAAAGATTTCACTGGTCCTGGGTCCAGTGTTGATCCAGTCAGCCGAGGGGTCCAGTTCCGGTGGGCACGTGCACGAGGCCTCAGTTTGTGCCCTTTTAGCATCTTCTTGCCCCTCCTTCAGGCAGGCACTCAATCTCATTAGGCTAATTAGGTGCCATGCATGGTTTGTGCTTTCAGACCCTTTGGGAAATGGGTCGGTGGGCTTGGGGGTTCCTTGGGGAGTAAATTCTCCCTCCCTGCAGACATGACCATTGTTTGATCTTTGGCCATACGTGGTGAGCTGCCCTGCTCAGCGTATCAGAACAGGGAGCTGTGCACCCTCCAGCATGCCCTCCATGTCCTGTTGCTGATGTCCTGTGCTGATCTGTGCTGATGGGCTTCTTTTCAGCTGTGGTTTCTTGCTAGGCAGGGTTTGTTGTTGTGCAGAATTTGTTGTTATGCAGAACTTGCCCCACCACAATGTTTGAGACATTAACTCTTTCAGTCTCTCACAGTGGGGTCATGGCCAGGGACTGATGGCCCTGAGGGAGGCTGAGCGGGAACAGTCGGGCCTGGTAGTGCCCTCAAGACCTTCATATACTGAAGTGAAACTAAAGACATTACTCAAAACAGCAAACAAACAAACAGGTTTTTCTCTTTTCCTTTACTTTGTATTCATAATTCATCACTTTTTCCCTCAAATACATGCCAACTTCATGTCTCTTTGTTAGATGTCAATAAAAGTTCATTTTTAACAACATGAACTTTTAACATTTTTGCTTAATTTTAAATATAATTTTCCAAGTTTGGAGCCTTGAAATTCTATTTGTTCGTTTCAATAAAGAAGGATCTTCATAAAGTGCAGAAAAATAGTTTTATTTGGCATTTTTTGTTTTACCCACTACAATAAACATATGTAAACATGTCACAGCAAAAAATTGGACAGAAACTCATAACTGAGAGGACTAGTCTCATTTAATTGCTTACTACTATTTAATCCTTTTGATCGGGACAAAAAATTCAATCTGTGGTGCTAGCACAGTCATGAATTACCAGATGTAATTATCCACTATAATTAAAGATATTAATTTTTCAGAAATAAATTATCATTTTATCACAGTCTCTTATCAGTTGGATATTTTTCTATAGCAGGATCTAAAGCAAGACTGGCAGAATGGATATCAGATGGTTCAGAGGGAGAAAAGAAGAATGAGAAAGAGCTAATGGTAGTTTATGTGAAATGAAGAAAATGAATAGTGCAAATGATATGAAGTTGCAAATATCTTGGTCCACTAACTAGTGAAATTATCTTGGGTATAACCGTCGATCTTAAAAATAATATGACTGAAAAAGCAGGACATTTAAAAAAATATCTTTAAAATCACTCTTAAAGGGCCTTTTCCCAAAGAATTTACTAGACAATTACTCTTGAGAGAAAACAAAAACAAAAATAAGAATGTAGCACATGTTGGCTTATCCTAAATGGCATCAGCATGATCCTGACAGTTTTCCAGTAACAAATGTTTTCACATAAAATGTGAATACATTATCTCTTAAGTAATCCCGTGTGGGTTATCTTTCTATTTATAAGAATGTGCTTCACAGGGCAACTCCAGCTAGTTCTATGAGCTGATTTATATTGTTTAAAATATGTTTACAGTTCAGTTTGCAATTTTGTATTAAAGTAGACATTAGCCAGATAATAGTAGTCAAACATTAGATTTATAAAATCTCAAAAAAGGAAACATGTAAATTGTTTATAAAACTTGAAGTGTTGTAAAAAATATTCAGCAATAAGATGTTTTATTTTAACTATATTTGACATTTTCCCATTGGCAGTAACTGAAATTCCTCAAAAACAATCTTCTGCATAATCAAACACCTAGAAAAATGTTAACAAAATTAGCACAGGTCACCTTATGTCAGAGGAAGTAGCTCACTGTTGTGAGGAAGACCAGAGAAACTTACCTGGTCTTACCCTCCCCTTTCTGTGTCCCTCTGATTTCTATGAGAAGGAAATTTTTGTGCATAAAATAAAAGGTATCGTAATCTAAGACATCAAAACCATGACATACATTGTAACTTTTACTTTCCGTGCAATTTAGATGTCTAAGCCAAGAACTGACATTTCTTTGCTCAGTTGGTAAGGAAAAATTATAGAAACTTTTGCAGCTGAAACAAAAGCCAATTCAATTTTGGGCAAAGAGAGTAGTAAAAAAATATTAGGAATAACTTACAGCTCACAGTTGCTACTGAGGCTAATGAAACCAAAGGTGTGAATTTACTGTCTTCCAGAAGCATAACAAGGAATAATGGGGGCTTTGTACTTTGATTACAAGTTCTTTTGAGAATATGACAAAGACCTCAAATGAATTTATGTTAGTTACTAATCAGAAATTATTGTTTTCAGTTAGATTTACAGTTATACCAGTCCAGACTGAAATCAAGCCTGAATTTAGAGGCCATCAGCACAATAATCTCCACCACTACTGATTTATCCGAGAACAAAAGAAGAGATAATATGCAAGGAATATCTGGGAACATATGGCAAACAATTTAACAATCACATACTTATAAATTATGATGTCAATAGAAATTAGAGCAGAAGAGTGTGGCAGAAATGTGGCTTTGAAATAGTTTAATATATTAAAATAGCATACATATAGCTTAAAAACTATTCCAATTGTCTAAGACCCATGCAGTTTGGTATAGGATTTTTATTATATCTATTAGCTATGCACAATTAAGCAGTCATATCCTCTGTCTTGTCTGTCCAGAGACTATAAATGAAGACTAGAGCTGTCTAATTCTTCATGACCACAGATTTATGCTGTAAATTTTGCTTGACCTCTTCTTGTGGGAGAAGGTGTTGCAGATGGAGTGACACACTTCACTCTTAAGAGACAAGTAGCAATACGTTTATTGACATAAAACAGTGATTTAACAAAGTTTGATAATAAATGCAACAGTGGTTTAAAAAGATTTGATGGCAAGGTTCACTTGATATTTACTGCATAGAGGACAGGGTCAGACAAAACTGTCAGGGAGACTCTCCCATTGAGCCATGAGGTTCAGAAAGTACCCCTTGCTTTCTAAACTCCTTCTCAGAGGGAAGTTTAGGTGTGACTGGATCCAATCCTAGTCCCAGACTTGGTCAACGGTTTACGTGTAAAGGATTATATGTGTGTAATCAATCCTTTATATCAGTTAGCTAAGATTTCAAAGTTTAGCATGCCATTAATCACTTACCGAGATTTTGTTGTAGCAAGGAATCTCTCAACCTCAAGAAGTAACCTTGAGAGGTGTTCCTACTCAAGGGGAAATCCTGGCATGCAGCCCTCTGCCATGCAGGAGAGCTCAACAGTTCCTGGGCTGTCCACTGTTTATGGAGAAAGATAATTGACTTATATTTACATACTAACTACAGATGTTAGTTTCTTTCAGATTTGTCTTGAGTCAGACATTGACTAGCACTGTGGTTAGGTGGGCACATTGTTTAAATTAGCCCTTGGCTATTGTGTTGTTATCGGTCTCCCCTGAAGCCATTTTGAGCCGGATGCAGCCATCCTGACCAGATGCATCCATTACGACTGCCACTGGTGGTTATCACTTTAGCAGGGTTATGGGAAATACAGGTCAGGCTGGGGGAGAGGAGCACACTGCCACTGAAGGGAATGAGTCTCTATGTAAATAATAGTTTGAATAATGAATATGATGTTAGAAAGGCATTAGTCCTTTTCATAAATTCTACAAGACTATATGAGGCAGGAAGGATCCCTTCAGCATTTGGGTACACAAAATAAAAAAGTAAAGAGAAACACATAAACCTGTAGTTTTGCTGGAGAAAGAGAGTGTTCATTAGAAGCAGACAAAAAGAAAAAATATTTTTCAGTGGATTGGATGTTTTCAAGACATAACCAATTTCCAGTCAGACTTTTTGTATAAATCTACATGTTATAACACTTAACAGAGCTTCATACTTGGCATGGCAAACTTGAGTCCTCATTCTGTCTTTAATTCACTCTTTAGAAGGCAACATTCATTGGAAATCTAGGCACTACATTCTTAATACTAGTAAAAGAAAGTGCTACAGTCATAAGAAAACACCATTATTTAATATATTTTATAAACATGTCCAGAAGGAAGTCTAAATTCAGCCAAATTTGGAAGCTGCTAACCTTTGAACCCTTATGAACATAAGGACAGACATGGAAAAATCTGACTGAGATTTCTGTAGCAAGGATTGTGAATATGTTTGGATTCTCAGTTTGAAAAAGAGTAAGGGACTTTTACTGGGATTGCAATTCTTTTTGTTGCAAGAACTGTTTCAGCATGCACCAAATGAGTTTTTTTCTTGCCATGTTAGGGATGTCAGGTGCTTAGCACAATGCTTTTTTTATTGCTGTCACTGAGTGTTTTTCAGGTGAACTTGCTAGCACAGCAGAGCAAAATAGCATTGAAATGCAGAATGCTGTATAATCATAGCAATAGAATGTATAAGAAAATTACATTCAGGATCTAGACAGAAGCTGAATTTCTAATTTTTCTGTCTGTTAGTATAGTCACAATCATCGCAATAAAATGCATTGTTATACATATGAACACTTTGAAGATTTTCCTTCATGTCCACAGTGGAAATAACAAGCTTTTCCTAGTGCTTTCCTTTGGAATTGTGTTCTGTGTCTATTACCTCTTAACTGTGAAAAAAGTAGCCCCCTAAGATACACTATTAATATAGCCTAAATTAGATTATTTGAAAAACAAGAATAGTGCAAGAAAGAAATAATTACTTAAATTAATTAGTTAATTATGACCCTTCAAATGGACATGTTATTAGAATCCAATCTGATTCTGTACTTGACCCCATTTCTCAGGAATTTCACCTCACTGAAACTATGAGATTTGGCTCTCTATGAATATTTGTTTGAAGGTAGAGATAAAAGCATAAATCTTGAACTTTAATAATGTTTAAGTTAAGCAGTTATTGTTGTTTTCACTGGGAACAGAATGGTATTCTTACTGTAGATAACAATATTACTGGGGAGAAAGAAGGGTTGATCAGGACTTAGTAGCATTGCACATGTACTTACACCAATGACTGACTGAAAAGGGTTGGGGTTTTTTTGACCATATTCCTTGTCTTCTTAAACAGAAAAAAAAAAAAAAAAAAAAAAAAAGACAAAAAGCCAGAAGACTTTTGGTCATTTTCTAGTCAATTTTGTATTTATTCAACAGCTATAACTGTGGTAATGTTTATTCTTCAATTTTTCAATGCAACATGAGAGCATGTGGAACAAACATTATCACAAGTAATCCTTCTGAGAAAAAAAATCTAAATACAGAACAAATATCTGATTACCCTAGGGTTAATGGTAAAATTCTATATTTGAGTTCACCTCACATAACATTATATACCTCTGTCACTGACTTCTAACACAGAGCTAGTCATCCTAAATTCCTTTGAAGTTAATGGAAGGAAAAAGGAACTCTTGGTTTGAGTGTTTTCCTGCAAATGCCTACTTTTCTTCCACTGACTATGAATGGATCTCAGTTCAGAAAACATAGCTGCATTTATTTAGATCAGTCTTGGCATTAAGAACTTCAATGTAGCCAAGATGCTGAGACTCCAGGATAATAGTTACATCACTCTAATATACCTAAATTATAACTCTTTGTTTCAGTGAAAACAACCTTAGCAAACGGTAGACACCAAATCATTCCAAAGCAATTGTGTATGCTGAGAAACTTGAATTTTGAAAAAAGATAAAACATGCCCTCAACGTATTTCTTCATTATGTGTAAATCAGGTCACCATGTTGATTTTAGCAGCGGTATAAAAATACTACGAAAAGTGTAATTCTACTTCTTTGCGTTTCACTTTCTTTCTCTGCTTGCTTGTCCATCTGCTAGTTGTACTTATACCCTCTTGGCTCCCTTCGCCTGATAAGCATTAGACCAAGCAGAGGTCAATGTAAGGCAATGGTCCATAACTAATGTGCAAGGGACACTGGTAGACATGAGCATGACAGTTCACTTTCAATAAAGATAGCCTTGAACTTAATCCATTTGACAGACTATGACCAGAAAGGATATATATCCCACTTTCTGCAGTGACATTTCTCTGAACGTGCGCTTTACTGTTGCAAAAAGAGTTTCCTATAAGACTTCTTTGCTCTAATTATGGGTGTATTACTGGTAATTTTTAGGAAACTTTGAATTTTTAAGTCCTAAGACAAGGCCAGAGCATAGGGTGACAACAACAGAGAAGCTGCTGTCTTCTATTCAAAAGTTCAAGCTTTCAGCAATTCCATTTTTAGTCCTGCTCTGCATATTACAGAAAGCATGTATTGCACCCAGAAAGGACCAAAGGCCAGGGGATTTCTATAACTTGTTATTTCACCCATCTCAAAGCGATTTTGAGAGGTCATATATGCCATTATCTCCCACTGAAATCTTAACTATTTCAGATGTCAACTCCTTACATTTTGTCTGCAAGCAAAACCTCATTTTGTAATCAAAGTGGCTGCCATTAACTGGCCAATTAGAAATACAAATTCATTTTCATTAGAATTATTCTTAATTGAGATGCATGGAAATGGAATAGAAAATATAAGCCTATATGACCTGCTCGCCTACTCATTAACCCCAAATTAAATTTATACCACAAAAGCATAAAATTAAATTGTTATATTGCATTTTTCTTATAACAGGTGGATGAAATTATTTGAATTCTACTTAGGTTTTAGAATATTTATTCTAATTTTATTTTGACAAAATCATAAAATCATAGAATCGTTTGGGTTGGAAGGAACTTTTAAAGGTCATCTACTTTGACCCCCCTGCAGGGGGAAGGGACATGCTCCACTAGACCATGTTGCTCAGACACCCATCCAACCTGACCTTGAACACTTCCAGAGATAGAGTATCCACAACTTCTCTAGGCAACCTGTTCCAGTCTTTCATGACGCTCATTGTGAAGAATTTCTTCCTTATATCTAATCTAAATCTACACCCTTTTCATTCAAAACCAGTACCCAGTACCAGTATCCCTACAGGCCCTTGTAAAAAGTCTCTCTCCATCTTTCTTATAAGCCCCCTTTAAGAATTAAAAGGCCACAATACAGTCTCCCTGGAGCCTTCTCTTCTCCAGGCTGAACCCCAACTCTCTCAGCCTTTCCTCATAGGAGAGGTGTTCCAGACTTCTGATCATTTTCACAGCCCTCTTCTGATCACTTTATATGTTCTTGTCTACATCCACTCTTTACTATGCACTACCTTGCCTTCACTGTCTTATGGTCATGACATGATTGCACATACATGTATATCAAAATCATACATGCATACATAAATTACTGTGTTTGAATGAAGAGGCTTGTTCATATTAAGAAATGTTTAAGAAAGGGAGAATTTATTTTTCAGTTACCAAGTATTACTAACAGGATCTCACACGCACTGGAGGAAGCTTTATCAGATACGGTGAATTTATTCCTGGAAGAGACAAGTACAACCATATTTAAAATAAACATCATGTGTAGCAATCTCTTGAGTGCCAAGTGCTATCACTGAGTGAAATTTAAAAAAAAGGTTATGAACCTAGCTAATAAAATAATTTGTCATACAAAATAGAAAATTAAGCTAGGAAAATTCACTGCTTAAAATTCCATGCAAGTTTATGAGAAGAAGTATGCATCTGGAAACAAAGTTTAAATGTTTGGTCACCAATGGACAAGCACTCAGTACCCTCCAAGATCTCAAAATCAAGTCCAAATATACCCTTCCCCAAAAGTTTGAAATTAGTTCAGAAAGGAAAGTCACAGTATCTTCAAGTAGCCAGAGATATTTTTAGCATGAGAACAGAATGTGCGTACTCAAGCATGTCTCTGTCATACAGCAGCTGTGATTCTGCCTTTATTTCACCCTGATCAGTGCTATACTTTCAGAGAACAATTCTGGAGTATAACAGTTGAGCCATTTATAAATAAAGACAAAAAGAGGTGCTTATTTCATATTTTCAAACTTGCAAATATCATGGGAATAGTTGCAGGAAAAGGTAGGCTAATTAAAGAACTAGCTGATCTTGTCCATTGTCCCTTTAAAGAATACTGAGTCAATACACATTTTCTCTGAAATGTTGAGAAATAAGTAATTTATTTATTTCTGGTTTTATCCATATAATAGAGCTTTTTTAGCAGTCAAGAAGCTTGCCCCTTTCTGCCAGTTAGGGTCACAAACAGTATCATCTCATTGGAGAATAACTATAAACTGTGAAGCCTTTTGAGAAATTATTAAGAGAAAACAAAATAATAATAAAAAAGTTGCCTTCTTTTTTTACATTTATTACCTTCTTTTTCATGTTTACCTAAACATGAAAGCCATTGTCTTGGTATGTTACTAATGAACAAAATATTCGATGTGTATTTTCAAACAAGATCAGAGGAGGCCAGAAGATCACAGTTTAACCTAAAACCAGTAATTGCTTAAAGAACAGATTTAATGCCATGTAAACAAACATGCTAAAATAAGTGGACTAAAACCTGCAAAGATTCAAGTAAAATAGTAAATGAACAGATAGTAAAGGGTAATAAACATATACATCTACTGTACCATTTTGTGAATGGAGACTACATAAAATACCTAGGAGACCTGAGAAATACTATGTGGTGGATGCGACCATGCTAATGAGTTCTGAAGTAGAAATAAGAGACAATACAAAGAAAATACTATAGGAAAGTTATGAATCTGCATATTAGGAAATTTGAGAAGTGATACCTGGAAAGAGGGCACTAAAAACATATTCTACACCAATTAAGCAAAATGTTCTTCTTTAAAGGAAAAGAACATATTCTAATCAGATAAAGAACTTACAGATATCAACTGTCAGGAAACAGCTTGAATTCTCCATGGAGCTTTCTTGAAAAACACCAATATTTTACCTCTGCAGAAAGAAGAGTTTCAAACAGACTTTGTGCATAGTATTAGTTACCAGGAAAACTAGTCTTACACATTTCTTCATTTGGGAAAGGATCTTGGGTGTTGCTGGATGCAAGTTTCCTATCCTGTAACCAGTAGGGAAGGACTCCTCCCTTATCTTACCACCCATTTCATAGAAAAGTCTTCCTGCAGTTTGTCTAGCTGCCCCAAAAATTAGTGTTAACATATTTATGAAATGAAGTGTAGTGGATATATGTAACACAGAAATATTAGAATGAAACAATTGGAACTTACTGGCTTTAACAGGAGATTTTACAGAGCAAAACAGAGCAGAGAAAATAGAAGTGAATGTGCAAAGTGAGCAGAGTTCAGTTAAGCCTCTGCAAACTTTGGACAGAAGCCTGAGTGAAGGTTTATCTTACCAATACAAACAAGTACAGCTTACTATCTCTTAATTTATGTTCACCTTTAAGAACTTGTAGTGGGTTAGCCCTGGCTAACAGCCAAACTCTTAAACTGCTTGCTCACTCTCCCCTCAGCAGGATGGGGCAGGAAATAAGAACAGGAAAAAGAAAGTTTGTGGGCCAAGATAAAGACAGGGACATCACTTATTAATTATCATCACAGGCAAAACAACCTCACCTTGGGGAAGATTAACTTAATTTATTACCAGTTAAAATAAAAATGTAGTTACTAATGCAGGTAGTGGAAAACAGAAAGACAAACATTAAGACACCTTTCTTCCCCTCCTTTCCCAGGCTCAACTTGTTTTCTTCATTCCCAGCTCCTTTACCCTTCTCTGAGCAGTGCAGGGGAGATGGGGGACAGGGGTGGTGCAGTCAGTACCTCACAGTTTCTCTCTGCCACTCCTTACTTTCACACTTTTCCTGACTCGAGCATGGGAGCTCCTCAGGCTGCAGGGGAAAATCCAGTCTTCCAGAGGTCTCCACCTCTGCTACTTCTCACACTTTTTGTTTCCCTCCTCTCTATAACACTTTCTGCCCTTTCTTAAATACATTTTCCCAGAGGGGCCACACCTATGGCAGAAGGGCTCAGCTGTGTCCCTCCATGGGTCCTTTAGAGCCAGCTGGAGCCAGCTGGAATCAGCAAAGGGCAGCCCCTGACCTCTTTCCCCAGAGGCCACCCCTGCAGTCCCCTCTGCCTTGATACCTACACCCAATACAGAATTAAACAAAACTTCACAAATATAAATGAAATGGTAAATATGAGTGTCAAAGTTCTGTCATGCCATGATGAAGAATGAAAAAAAATTTTATGAGTGAAATATTAAGACCCAATGACTCAATTTTTCATTATATTTCCCAGATTGTTTAGTGTTGTCTTATTAGGTATTAATATGTTATCTATGTGGACTTCAGAGGTACTCTATTTTGTCATGGTTTGTAGCCATTGAAAGGGCCCTCAGAAGGCCTTTACAAAATGGCCTATTCTTTAACCCAGGTAAGATGAACAGGACTATCATCATGGGCTGCCAAATCGTGTTAGCTCTGCTTCTGTTGCTGATCAGAATGGAATTCAACAAAAAAAAAATTATTTGGTGCCTACCAGTTGAGCTGTGGTCATAATGGTTTAAATGCAGCTGATACTTATAAATGCTTAATAAAATATATGTTTCGAAGAGAAGGTTTATAGCGTACCACAGAGACGTTTATACATGATTTTAGTTGCAAGTGGTTTATAATGGAAGATAAAACATCATTTGCTAAATGTTTTTAAATAATTTATAAATAAATCACAGAATCATTTAAGTTGGAAGGAATGTCTTGAGATCATCTGGTCCAACCCCACTGCACAAGCAGGGCTACATAAAGCAGGTTGCCCACGATCGTGTCCGTTTGTGTTTTGAACATCTCCATGGATGGAGCCTCCACAGCCTCTCTGGGTAGGCTACAGTCTTTGATCACCTTCACAATAAAAAATAAAAAAAAGTGTTTTCATGTGTTCAGATAGAATCTCATGTGTTTTTAATTTGTGCGTATTGTCTCTTGTCCTGGGTACTACTGAGAAGAGTCAGGCTCAGGTACTTATGCAAATTGAGAAGATTCCCTCTGAGCTTTCAGCACTTGTCTCGAGGATGAAGAGTCTCAGCTCTCTTAGCCTCTTCGCACATGAAAGAAGCTCCAGTTGCTGTCTCTTTATTGTTTTTGTGTCTGTACACTGGATTGCCTCCAGTATGTCCATATCTCTTTTGCACTGAGGAGCCCGGAAATGGACAGAGCACGCCAGATGTGAAACTCCTTAATGTTATGTTTATAAAAGTATTTTATATTTTATATCAAATTATTTTTGTTAAAGTATCATAAAGTATGCATATCTTTATTTTTATTTCTAAATCTAAAGTGGAAATTGGGAGTGTGGTTTCTATTTTACATGTACAATATAGGTGGCTGAGACACAACTATTTTTAAAAATTATATGATTGAATATTCAGAGTGGAACAAACCAATTGTCACATTTTATAATCCTCACATAAGTTTCTAGCATTGCCAAATTGGAATTAGAATGAAAATTCTTCAAGAATTTATATGGTAAATTTATATGGTATCATAGCTATTGACTCAGGAAAAAAGTAGGAAGCTGAAAGCAGCTGTAAATACTATGCTCTTTTCCCTCAAAAAGTTTGACACACTGCTCACAATAAATCCATGAATAATTCTAAGAATCTACTTCATATAGACACACTATACTATCTCACAATATTTGGAATCCATGTGATGACTTTTATAATATGAAACACTTTAATACACATTCTTTTCCAAAGTAAAGACGATGGTTTATGAAATACTTATGAAGTTTATGACAAAAATATTTGTTCCTCAGATACGATACACAACCCACTGCAGTTACTATGGTGGCTTGAGGTTTGTTTCTACTTTAAAAATAAATCTGCAGCAAATCAAGTCTTCTCATTAATGCTTTGCAACACTATTAAAGTCATTGAGCTAAGGCATGTTTAATTGACATTTAAATAACTGGTGGCTTCTCAGGCTCTGTTCTTTATGCTCCTTGTAAGCAACAAGAGGGCTAGATTTAGTAGAAGGTGTTTGGGGATCTTAAAGGAACCTCTGGAAAGTTATTTATCTTGCTCTACAAATATGAACCCAAGATAGGCAGATGATACACTTTTGGATGTGTCTGGTTTCCTCTGTTAATGGTGAAAGGAGCTTAGATTTTGCTGTACTTATTGACATTATTTGGAAGACTGAACCGGGTAGCAAGATTTCTTGCTGTTTGCTATGCCATCTCTTGAATTGATATTAAAAATGGTAATTTAAATATTATAACACCTACTGATATCCAATAAAATAAATCACAGTGCCACATGAAATGCTATGCTTATTAAGCTGTATCCCACTTATTCATCTAGTATTCTAGGAATTATTACCTTTTCCCAAGTAGATACCATAGTAAACCTGTGTTGCTGCTGTATGATTTTTTCCTTATTGGAAAGTTGAGAACATTTTGCCAAAGGTGTTTACTCTGTAATAATTTTTGCTGCGTCTGTAAATATGGCTTTCCTGTTGTGTTTCCTAACAGCAGTTCACTGGGAATTTGTCAGATACTGAAGACTTGCTTAATTTTTGACACCCCAGAATCTTAGAAAACCTTATACTACCATACATTAAGCAAATGAAAAGGCTTCTTTGCCTAACCATTAATGGTGGGCCACATTTACAAAGGTCTGGCACTTCATATCCCTTTCAAATATTACATTGTAGACCACAATTCACAAAAGTTTGATCTGACAGACAATAATAGGCACTGAGATGACAGGCAGGGAAAATAAATCCCTATTATACAGATATAGTGCTCTAATGAGCTGCATAGTCTGCATGCTTACTTCCCAACCCTTGAAAACTGTGAACTAGACAACAGTAGCCTTTGTGCAAATAACTAAGCTTTACATTGGCTGAAACAAAGTATGCTTCAAACTGTTCAAAGATGTTTAACTTCTAAAACAGTTCTGTAAAACTAGATTCATCAACTAACCATGTTTAATTTAGACAATAGCAGTCAAGGCGTGTGATTGCTTAGAAGTGTGCACCCTATTAAAAAGTTGCTTTATATTTCCAATGTAGTATTTCTCACAAACTACTATTGGCTATTCCACTGCATAGTTCGTTTATATACTACTTGGAGTCACAGCGACTTTACAAATGCAAAAAAACTTGAATACAGAATGGTATTTCACTTTAGAAGTCTTTTCATCCAGAAAATACTTAGGCATCTCTCTTTCTAAACAGGCAGCAACGTGGTCTGCTAGTATCTTTGACAACCTACATTTTAATGTACATCTGTAGAACATCAAGGCATGGCAGATGACAAGACAGGCAAAAAATTGAGTAAATCTTTCACAGAATCACAGACTGGCTGAGGTTGGAAGGCAACCCTGGAGGTCATCTGGTCCAGCTCCAGAGCAGGTTGCCCAGGACCATGTCCAGATGGCCTTTGAATATCTCCAAGGACAGAGATTCCTCAGCCTCCCTGGGCAAGCTGTTCCAGTGCTCAGTCACCCTCACCATAATAAAATGTTTCCTTATGTTCAGATGGAACCTCCTGTGTTTCAGTTTGTGCCCATTGCCTCTTGTCCTGTCAGTGGACACCACTAAGAAAAGCCTGGATCTGTCTTCTTTACACCCTTCCTTCAGATTTTTATACACATTTATAAGATCCCCCTGGACCTTCTCTTCTGCAGGCTAAACAGTCCCAATTTTCTCACCCTCTCCTCATATGAAAGATGTGCCAGTCCCTTAATCTTCTTAAGCGTTTTTTGGGGTCTCCAGTAGCTCCATATCTCTGCTGTACAGAATGTCCATGAGTCTCTTTTACTGGGCAGCATCGAACTGAACACCACTGGTCAGGAGTAGTCAGCGTGACTTCACCAAGGGGAATTCATGCTTGACCAACTTGATAAACTTGTATGATGAAGTGACTGGTCTGGTAGATGAGGTATGAGGGCACAGCAGTAGATATTGTCTACCTGGACTTCAGGAAGGCCTTTGACACTGTATCCCGTAACATCCTCACAGAGACCTGTTGATGTATGGGCTGAAGGAGCAGACGGTGAGATGGATTGAAAACTGGCTGAATGGCCCAGCCCAGAGGGTAGTGATCAGCAGCACAATGTCTAGTTGGAGGCCAGTGACTAGTGGTGTACCCCAGGGATCAATACCGTGTCCAATCCTGTCAACATCGTCATTAATAACCTGGATGATGGGGCAGAGTGTACTCTCAGCAAGTTTGCAGACACCACCAAGCTGGGAGGAGTGGCTGATAAATACCTGAAGGGAGGGTGCAAAAAGGACGGAGCTAGGCTTTTTTCAGTGGTGCCCATTTGACAGGACCAGAGGCAGTGGACACAAACGGAAACAGGGGAACTTTGGTCTGAATGTAAGGAAACACTTTTTACAGTGAGGGTGACTGGACACTGCCACAGGTTGCTCAGAGAGGCTGTGGAGCCTCCCCTCCTTGGAGATATTCAAAAGCCATCTAGACATGGTCCTGGGCAACCTGCTCGAGATGGTTTTGAGTAGGGGTGATTGATCAGGATGACCTCCAGATGTCCTTCCAATCTCAACCTTTCTGTGCTTCCATGATTCTGTGACAGTGCTCCAGATGGTGCCTTAGCAGTGCTGTGTAAAGGGGAAGGATCACTTCCATTGACCTGCTGGCAATACTCTGCCTAATGCAGCCCAGGATACCATTGACCTTCTTTTCTGCAAGGACACCCCTGGGTCCTTTTCTATAAATCTGTTTTCTAGCTGGCCAGCCCCCAGCCCTCCTTCAGTGCAGGACCTTGCACTTCCCTTTGTTGACTTTTCATGAGGTCACTTTGTGAATTCAAGTTGACTACTCCCAAACACCTCCTTGTCCTTCATGTATCTGGAAACAGTTTCCAGGATTAGTTGCTCCATCACCTTTCCAAGCACTGAGGTGAGGCTGACCAGCCTGGGTCCTCCCTCTTTCCATTTTTGAAGATAAGAGATTTACCAGTGTTAACTCAGAGATGCTCTACTCTGGAGCTTTAGGAAGAAACAAAAACAGTTTTCTTGGGAACACAAGGAGTTAATATATTTATATGAGATACCACATGCAGTAAAAGCTGATCAGGTTTTATTTATTGTCTTGAAGTGATATTGATTATTTTTTTCCCTGACAGTCCATCTCCTGCAGGAGAAGGAAATACCTTCATTGAAACTATTGTCAACACATTAAAATACATCCTGTTAAACTAATTTCCTAATTATTACTTTTTTTTGGTATTGCTAATTATTGTTTCAATTTGAATTACTGCTGAGACAAATGTTCTGTTAGCAGAATTCTATAAAAATGTTGTATTAGGGTATCAAAGCTTAACTTTACTATTTAATGATTTACAAAGGTTGTTACAGAGCTTACTGTTAGAATCAAGTTCAAACATGTTGCCCTTTCTTCTGACAGTAGTGTCCTAATGATATCACCATTACCTCTATCCTGAGCATTGTGAGATGTCTGAGGCCTGTCATTGGCTTATCAGCAGACAAAAAAAAAAAAAGCAGCAGAGTACATACTCTTAGGGTTACTTCCTTTACACATAACAACCAGAAGACATGCTTTCACAAATAGCAACAGCTGAGAAAGACAGGCAGTAACATCTGTTAAAGATGGCTGTTAAGGGCATCAGGGACTGGTTCTTTTGAGACCTTACAGAAGGCTACTGGTAGAGGTTCAGAGAGGATATCTGACTGTTGGCTACCTCAGAGCAGCGTCAAGCTTTGTTTAAGTGCTCGACTGTGTCTCCTATATGTTACACAGATACCCTGTGGCAATTCCAAATACAAACCAAGCCTTAAAAATCAAGCTGTGGTAATGAATGTTGGTTTGTTTTTTTTTTTTTTTTAACAAAATAAGACAATAGTAACTGGTTTCCCCTCACAAATTCAGTTGTTTTTACAGCTGTTTTTTAGACCAGTTGTCAGGAGGCCATTCATTTAGAGGATGACTCTGAGATCTACACTCCTCTGATGCTTCATTTCCTATTACATATTTACTCTCTCTTTTCTATCAATGTAGAGAGCAGGTGTTCAGTAGCTGCCAGCTGGCTTTTCATGGACAGAGTATAGTATAATGTAGAAAATACATTAAATACCTAATTCCACTGGGTAGGCAATGCATAGTACTGAATTTACTCTCTGACAAAAAGACCAAGGGAAAAAAAAAAAAATTCTTTCCTTTGTTTTTAGAAGTGATAGAAGTTCCTTGAGCATAAAACTTTCCAGAGAATCAGATTAAAATCATGATAGAGTCCTACTAGCACAATCAAAAAAATGACCTTCCTAAACTTGAAAGTATCTTCATCTTTAGGAGTTTAACAGATATCTCTCATTACAGAAAACCCCAGCAAACAATTTTAAAGGAAGATTGGAAAAAGAGTGTGGACAACACATAGTACATCCCCACGTTAAAAAAAAAAAAGCAGAAACTGTTATTTTAACAATATTATTAAATGGAACAATTTTATTTCTGTTTATGTTTCCTCTTGGGGAAAGTGAGACACAACAGGTTTTAGTGTCAGAAGTGAGGTGCTATGCATGAATTAATAACAATAGACAAGTAAATGTAAACAGGCATACCTAGCCTTTGCTTTTCTGGAATAAAAGGCCTTGGATTAAATACATGCATTTGTAATGAGTGGGAGCTCAGGGATTAAAGATGAAAAGCACTGATGTAGAAATGTATAAAATCCCAAGGGAAAAAAAAAATGTGGAAAGATGATGATTCAGCAACATCAAAGATCAGCCCATTCCAAGGAGCAAGAGAGGTGACCCTTTCCCCTTTGACTAATGACTGTCTACCAGCAAAGACACAGTAAGTGTCTCATCTCAAATAGCAAGCATATCAAATGTTAATCTGGGAGATTATTAGTCTTCGCCATCTATTGAATATATTTACAGAAAAAAATAGTTGCTTTGTATTCTTAAATTATGCATGACCTTCCTGAAGAGTCACTTTGCAGCTTGGAAAAGGTGCTTGTATTGTGACCCAGAGACAAAAAGTTACAAGAACGTCTAGGCTGATAGCACAAATATGCAAAATATGCACATTTTACATCTGTAAAAACTGCTAGAAGATTACATTGTTATAACACTTTAATCCATTAAACAATCTGGAGCTCTTCAATGACAGATTAAACAATTTTGTGTGATTCATTGACAGACTTCCATCAGTTTGTCGGTGTCTGCCTTAATCCTTTGGATGTAATTTTTTTTTTTTTTCATTCAAGGTTATATGGTCAATTCACTCAGAACAAATGAATTGCCCGCCTTTTTTTTTTTTTTTTAATATCTAGCTTAAAATGCAATTGTTTTTAATGATGTACTTGCCCTTGGTAGCTTCTTCCAAATAAAATTAATCTTTGATGGTAATATTCTCCACATGCTGTATCTTGTCAAGAACTATAAATGTTCCATCACTACTTTTATGTTACTTTATAGTTGTAGAAGGACTAGCAATTTATTAGCCCTTTTACATTGTCATCATTATTATGTATTTCACATAGTGAATAAATGATGAACTGTTGTCACAGAAAGCATTTTATTACAAAAAAAACCCAACACTACCCTGTCAGAAAGTGTGAAAGGCCATAGCTCTGCTCTTACCTGAATCCTGGAACAAGAAAATATGAGCTGTTTTGTGCTTTTGGCACCATTCAGAGAATGCTGTTACTGTGAACTGCAGTTTAGCTTGCTCTACACAACCAAATGTGAGTGGGTATGTACTTGAGGTCCTACAGTCTCTTATTCCCCTGCATCACATGCACTGCTTTAAGAACAAGAATACTTTTTTTTTTTATTTTAAGGTAGAAAAAAAAAAAGAAAAAGAAAAACTAAGAGAAAGTAGGGATTGCAATTGTTACTGGTCTCAATATTAAAAAGGGATGAAATGTTCTAGCAGAAGTATTTTCAGGCAGTCTGTGTTTCACAAATTAAAAAGTATATTCCTTGTCCTATGAATGTGGACATTAAATGAGTTACAGGAGTTAATGGTTATCTTAAATTAGTTTTCCTACCTGAAAATATATGTACTAACAAGCAAGAGGGGCTTGCCAGTTTAGGCTTTGTGGAAAGGAGGGAGGAAAGGAAAGAATGAATGAAGGAAGGAAGGAAGGAAGGGGAAAGGGGCAGACAGACAAATGTTCATTATCCAGAACTTCGTATTGGCTAGTGTTTATATTGCACTAAAACACTATTGTAGCATCCATGAAAGATTATATATTTTACTGGGCATCATTTGAAGGAATATGTGAGCTAAGACCATACTACTCATCGTCTCAGAAAACAGCAGAAGAACAAATGGTCAATGATTGACCTGCTATTAGTATGCATCCCACACCAATATGCCAAGAAGATGAAAATGGTTTCCAACTCCTTCATCAGGATTACATTATTAATATATAAAATTGCAGTCATAGTTCTACAAGAATCAGTTCAGTCAGTGGCCAAGTGTCTGAATTCTAGAAAGGGTTTATATGACAATCAACAAATATTCAGTACAGCTAATATGCTCACAGGGAAAAATTTCAATTGTTTCTTCTATACAGCACACTACATGAAAAGACATGTGTGAAATATGTAGTTACAAGTGTTGATTGGTAAAAAAAATACATCATTTGAATCTGCAGGCATGAATGTCATACTTAAGCAACTGGTTGTATTAACTGCTTAGAAATACTAGAGAGAGATCAGAATGATTTGATTACTATAGTAATTATTTAAAAACTGACTAGATAAGATGCAATAAAGTGAAAATAGCTGGGCCGTCATAACACTGATTGATATATGGCTATTATATTGAAAAGACACATGCTTCATAAATAATCGTGAAGAGCAATGACAAGGGTTATGATCAGACACACTTTTGGTGTCTCTATTAGCTCAATTTTATCAAATAATATCAATTACTAAAAGCTGTTCTTGATGCACACCTTAAGTGAGAATTCCAAGAGGAGATCAAGAATCATGCTTCTTTAAAAATATGAACTTTGCAATAGATCCTATGTAATCAGCTTAGTATATATCAATCCTATAAAATTTATGATTAAAGATACACTTTTGTAGACCGTCCAAGCAATAATAATAGCAAACAGAAAGTTGTCTCAGAAGAAATGTAATGTATCAGCATTTCACAGGACTGACCTATTTTTTAACCTTCTGCAAGCCAAGAGAAGATCAGTGCTGATACCATAATTCTGCAAACACTTTCACTTATTAGTTTATATCAAAATAAGAAATTCATATATATGCTTAACAATTTAAGCACCTCTGCTATTAATTGCCTCTAAAGTGTTACACAAAAATGCAGTTCTAACATATCAAACTCTAGAAACTGGTTAAATACTGTATTACATCTATGTGAATTCCTCTTAAATTTTTGGAATTTTTAACTGATCTCCCCTTACTACTGATCTATTCCAGATATAGTAGTAGAAAATATATACTGTGTTTGCTATTAGGCTGGTCAGGAATAGGCTAGCAATTTTTTTCTTTACAAAAT
This sequence comes from Aquila chrysaetos chrysaetos, assembly GCF_900496995.4. Lineage (NCBI taxonomy): Eukaryota > Metazoa > Chordata > Aves > Accipitriformes > Accipitridae > Aquila > Aquila chrysaetos. The sequence continues at coordinate 22,248,783 of NC_044004.1, forward strand.
GTTGATTCATCAAAGCCAATTTGTTTGGAGTAGAAACATATCAATTTTGAATGTTGCTTTGATAACAAAAGATTTCCTAATTCTTCCTCCTCACACATCCACAGCCAAATCACACAGCCAAATCATGGGTCATATCAGCTTCTTAGGAAATTACTCTTTTACTGTTTGAAAATATTTTCTGACACTCTTCTGTTCAGCTACAGTTTATCCCATGCTTGACTTTCACTTAAAGCTATATGCTTTCTTGCATATATATTCTTGGATGTAACAGTAGGGAGAAGACAGCAGGGAGGCATATTGACAGTCCATCAAAAGGCAAAAAGTGCCTGTGAATAACTCTTTGCAAGGAGCATAGAGACAGAGAGAACAGGCTTTCTACTGCAAGTGCTTTGCTTGCAGCAGAATAAGGGTAGTTCCTGGGAATGAAGAAGTCCAGCTGTGTGGACCCTCTGAGTCAGGAGCATCACCCATGGGGTATTGATGAGCCATCATGGTTATTCTCTGAACAGGGTGCTTCAACCAAAAGCCAAGGAACAGCCAAAGCCTAGGAACAGGAATCATGGGTGATGCATCCAGAGAACTAAAAAAGATAAAGGATGAACAGCACAAAGGATAAAAAAATCCATAGAACTAAAAAGGATAAAAACTCTTGTCTTAGTCATGATAGGAGGAGGACAGAGCATCCTTCTTGGATTGTGTTCTAGACACCATGGCCTAATGAGCTACACATGTACCTTACTTCTTTAAAGTTTTACTTCTATGGAACTTCACCTTCTCCTCTCAATGTCTTTGTCAAGCTCCTCCTGTAGCTGCACCAACAGTCACTGACTGTAACTTTTTCCTAGCCAAACCCAGCGTAGTCAAGGCCTGTACAGTGAACAGCCATATCTCAAGAAATAAGAGAAGAGTATTTCTTGGAGGCTGAAGAGATATCAGCCAAAGCTTCCTGTCAGTACACAGAAAAGGGCAAAAACTGTATAGAGACAACAATCATAGTAACCATGCATGTCCAAAAGGGATGGCTGATCATCAGTGAAGTGATTTGTAAGAGGGTATGAAGATATTTCCTACTGTCTCTTAAACCAAACTTGAAACAGTAGCAATGACTTAGACTTATTCAAATACCTGTTTCCTTAAGGGAAAGGACCTGAAGGGTGACTGTCATCAATTCATTTAAAATGTTCTCCCAGCATTGCTGCTGCAGCTACAGAACCAATTTTAACACTTTCCTGCTATGTTACCTTGCACGTTGTCCAAACTCATATCTGGGAGGTGGGTTGGTCATCAGGTACCAGAGAGCCATTCAGAAAAACGCAAGGAGGAACAGTAATAAGGCTCAGATACTGAGGACATGGGGACACTAATTTGTTACCCTCTCTTTGAGACAGATAAAAGATCAGTATGGTTCTTCATACAAGAGTCCAGACCTGGGGAAGGAAAGGTTTATGAGATATCTTTTCTTTAGAAAGCTGTGAATCATCTGTGTACTAGAGGCCTTTGGCACCAGGTATACTATAACTTACCCTCTAAACCTTCCTCCCCTCTCCCCCCTGCCCAAACACCTAGAGGGGCATTAGGAATCTGGGCACCAACTTTATCAATCTATTGATTCACAAATATTTTACTTTACTGATTTACTGACACAATAATTATCAGGGGTTTAATTTCCATGAGAAAAACATTTAAGTTAGATATTGTCAACACTTAGCATTCAAAGCTAACACTTCATATCAACCAGAACATTTCTTATGTAAGTCTAGGACCCCTAAGTTACCATAGTTTCCTATGACACAGTCAACAGGATCTATGAAATAAACAGGTGACTTCAATAAAACAACAAATGCATGAGGTGGTGCTGACTTAAATTCCCATCACATTGTTTTCAGACATTCACTGCGAAGACTGACAGTGCTTGAATAGTGTCAGATGTTTAAAACCTGAAATAGAATGCAGGAGAGGAATTGGATTGTTATGACACTCGTAAGATATTGAGATCTCAAAATCTCACCGACTGAAACTGTTGTTTTTATTTCAGCACTTTGGTATATATGATACAATTTTTTAAAAAACATGTTACATTTTCCTGATATAGTTTTATTAATATTGAAAAAATATATTTATGTAACAATAATTTTAATACTGAATGAACATTAATTATTTAGAGTAATTATTCTAAGGATTCAATTACCATAAATATATATTAAAGTGTACACGTTTGCAAAAATTATGTTTTGGCTTCATTATTAAAATATTCTTTTTTGAAGTGCAATACTTACAGAATTATTTATATAACAAGGCATATGGATTACTTTGAAAGTTTAACAGGTACATGCTATTTAGAGTCTTTTAGAAGACATGTCTGATTACTGTGACTAAAATGACAGATGTTACTCTTCATTTCCAAAAACAATCTCAGATTTTGCTTGCCTTCTCATTCAAGTGTTTTCTTGACAGACATGCTAAATAAGCCTTCTATTAGCTTTGAAAATTAATCCTATGGGTTTTTTGCAAGCATATTTATTTTGAAAACAAATGGAACTAGGTGAACATAGGTATATTTCACGAGTTGTTCTGTATTTGATATAAAAATCCCTAACATAACTCCCACTAATATCTGCAAGATTCTTTCTATTGGTAACTATGGTTGTTAAAGCAGGTGTCTTGCACAAAAAATTGTAGGTGTAATATTTCACTCTTTTTCAGGTCTCTAGAGACTGACATTTATAATATGCCCAAACTTTATGATTTATTTTCAACTCCATTTGCATTTTGTTTTTATTTTCCAGAAGTCATACAATTTTATGAAAAATTCCCCTTCTCCCCATGTCTTCTTTTTTAAGTAATTATCATTGCAAAGAATGTTTGAATTGTATTTGAAAAACAAATATGTAAATAGACAACTGTTCCACGATGGTTCATTTCATGATAATTCATGTCCTTTGTTCACTATTGGTTTAGCTTTACTGAATCCCACCATAAAATATTGGTAGGTGTTGCTGTTTCAGCATTTAAGAATGGTAGACTAAAACTATGTAATATTAAGCATTGTAGAAACATCTAAGAACAAGGTTTAGAATCTGGGTGATGATTACACATATATAAAATGCACAGAACAAGGATACTATGTAGCTCAACAGTAATAACAGTAGATATAGTCTGGTCACTGTGGATTTATTTGTAAACATTACAGTAATTATGAAAATAGTCCCATACAACTTGCCTATAACTATATTGACATCCTTATGGAGTTATTATATAATTTCTCTCCTTGTTGCACAGACATTAGGGACAGTTTGTTTAAAAGCAAGCAAGCAAACAAACAAATAAACAATGTTGATTTATTTGGTCCTTTGAATAGGGTAACTCTGATGCGGGGAATGTCTGAAACAGGACACTTAGTCACTGTCCAGATGGAAATGGGTGTCTCTGTTGCAAGATTCTGTAACAGCAATTTCAGCTGGATCAGGTCTGACTCTTCTGCTGAAGTCTCGTACTGCAAGTGGCCATAGTCCTGTGTGACCACCTCAGCACATGTATGATCCATTGCCATAGATTTTCTTAATTCACATGTAAAACATCTCCTAACTTTCTTAAGTATGTACAAAAGACTGTCCTATGTGACCATTACTGCATCTGAAGGAAGTTTGTATTGCTTAATTACAAGACTTCTATCTACATACATGTTGATCAATTTTGTAGCAGGAACCAACTAGGGGAGTCTCTGGAAGGAAGGGCCAGATTCTCCTCTCAAGACATTAGTTAACATAGTTAAACAGACAACTTTGCTCTTGGACTGCCTGGAGGGAGCTTTCAGGACAGTCTGGAATTCCCACCTAGAGAACTGCTGCACAAATTAATCAAGTTGTGAGTGTTGCTGAGTTCAGTTAGCACCAGTTAACCAAGTTGTGAGAGCTGCTAACAGTTCAATTAGTCACCTAGTACCAAGTCCCTTCATTTTCTCAAACCTGTCCATTATCTTGTATATGAAGGTGACTGGCTGGGGAGTTCCTGGACCATCCAGAGAACTAATTTTCCTCAGGAATATTCAGGTTTTAGTTCCAAGCTGTTCATTTGGAATACTATTGATTAACTAATTTTTAATAGATTAAATAGTCTACATCTATAAATTAGCTGAAGAGTACACACAAAAGAAATATTGATTCCTCATCCCAGCATGATTTTATGGCTGAAGAATGTGTCTGTCCTCAACAACCTACAGAACCTACTGGATCTCAGAGTATTTCCACATTCTGCTATTCTTTTTTTTTTTTTTTTCTTAAACTAACAAACATATAGAAGGACATTATAATAGTAAGCTGATTCTCTATATTGAGAAAGATATATTTTTCATAGCAGTACTGGGTTTTCAGTATATACATTAAAAATTAGCCTTTTCTCCCTACTGTAAGCTGTTCATGTATATCATAGTATCATAAAATCATAGAATGGTTTGGTTTTGGTTTGGTTTGGTTTGGAAGGGACCTTAAAGAATACCTATTTCCAATTCCCCTGCCATGGGCAGGGACACCTTCCACTAGACCAGGTTGCTCAAAGCCCCATCCAACCTGGCCTTGAACACTTCCAGGGATGGGGCATCCACAACTTCTCTGGGCAACCTGTTCCAGTGCCTCAGCACCCTCACAGTGAAGAACTTCTTCCTTATATCTAATCTAAATCTACCCTCTTTCAGTTTAAAGCCTTTACCCCTTGTCCAATCACTACATGCCTTTTTACAAAGTCCCTCTCCAGCTTTCTTGTAGGCCCCCTTTAGGTACTGGAAGGCTGCTATAAGGTCTCCGCTGAGCCTTCTTTGCCCCAGGCTAAACAACCTCAAGTCTCTCAGCCTATCCTCATAGGGGAGGTGCTCCAGCCCTCTGATCATCTTCATGGCCCTCCTCTGGACCCACTGGAGCAGGTCAGTGTCTTTCTTACACTGGAGGACCCAGAGCTGAATGCAGTACTCCAGGTGGGGTCTCAAAAGATCTGAGTACAGGGGTAGAATCACCTCCCTCAACCTGCTGGTCATGCTTCTTTTGATGCAGCCCAAGATGCCATTGCCTTTCTGGGCTGCAAACACACATTGCTGGGTCATGTTGAGCTTCTCATCAACCAACACACCCAAGTCCTTCTCTGCAGGGCTGCTCTCAATCCACTTATCTCCCAGGTTGTATTTGTGTTTGGGATTGCCCCGACCCACGTGCAGGACCTTGCACTTGGCCTTGTTGAACTTCATGAGGTTTGCATGGGCCTACCTCTCAAGCCTGTCAAGGTCCCTCTGGATGGCACCCCTTCCCGGATGGCATCCCTTCCCTCCAGTGTGTTGACCACACCACACAGCTTGGTGTCGTCACCACACTTCGTCAGCTGAGGGTGCACTTAATCCCAGTGTCCATGTCGCCGATAAAGATGTTAAACAGTACCGGTCCCAATACTGACCCCTGAGGAACACCACTCATCACTGGTCTCCACTTGGACATAGAGCTGTTGACTGCAACTCCTTGAGTGCAACCATCCAGCAAATTCCTTATCTCATCAAATCCGTGTCTCTCCAATTTAGGGACAAGGATGTTGTGCAAGATGGTGTCAAATGTTTTGCACAAGACCAGGTAGACGATGTCAGTTGCTCTTTCCTTATCCACCAATGCTGTAACCCTGTTGTAGAAGGCCACCAAAATCTGATAACAATCCCTGATTTTACTCCTCTAGCAAAATTTAAGATAAAAATATTAATGATATCAAGAAAATAAGCCTGACATACTGACATGAAATGATGTTTACATTAAATATCACTGAAGAAACAAGACTAGAATAATAACATTCAAGAGTCAAGACAGAAAGAAATGCTAAAATTTCCCGGCATTTTTTTACACATACATATTACATATTTACACTTCTGCTACATTCTACCCAATTCTAAAAAATGATGTCTTGGAAGATTATATGGATAGCTAAAAATTACCTTATATGTAAATACTGTTATGCTTTAGAAAAATTCTGTTCCACTTATACAAACTCTTACCCATTAAACTGTTACAATATTTGGATTTTTTTATTTCTTTCTTACTCCCACATGGAACATTAAAAGTGTTTTTGTTTATGGATGTATATACATATTTTAATTGAACTTTCTCCTTAAAATTGAAATTTTTCTTAATTTAAGATTGGATCTTTTCTTCTAGATAAATCATTCATTGTGGATTTATTTTAATAAAATTTGATTTTTTTTAAAAAAGTCTTTTTACATCTTTTCTATTTTTCTTAATAATTGCAACTTGTTTATACAGTTGCTATTCAATTATTAAGCTGTATAGCAAACCTGTGTATGTCTTAGTCTGGCATTTATTGATTGTTTCATAAATTATATCCCTTTAGAAAAGTCCTTGCAGATAAAAAGTACTTATAAGAAGTTTTTACTAAATAAAGCAGCCAGAAACTTACATAATGACATCCCTTTTTTTTAAAATATATATATATGAATAGAAAATGATGGACCTTAAAAACCTTGCCTTTGCATTGAAAGCTGACAAAAAAACCAAAACCAAAACAAAAAAAACCCCCAGATACCCTTAAAATATCTATATAATAAATTTTTTTGATCATTTACAATTGTATTTTAAAAAACCTGAAGAATACTAAAACAAGTGCTAAGTTGTCTCAGAGGCTATAAAAGTCCTTATCATCCTGTCTCCAAATCTCTTTATGGTCCAGTGTAAACTTTTTCCTATTATTCTCTAAGTAAGTTCCATTATTAAAAACAAACAAACAAATAACAAAATATTTTTTTCTGTAGGGAACACCGTTCGGAAGATCTCGCGATGTCACGGAAAGGTAGAAGGCTAGTCGTCGCCTCCCTATGACATATCAGTAATCCCACCTACCGTTGTTAGTATAAAAGGAATTAACTGCGCAATAAAGGACGGAGTTGGCACTCACACCATGTGTGTTATCTGTCTCTTCCCTGGTCCAGGCCGACCAGTGATCTAATCGCGGCACCTTGATATGTAGCACTGCTACATAGTGGTGACCCCGACGTGATCGGCCGCACAGGCGACGATGAGGCTTGCGCAAGCGATTAAGGTATTAAAGGTGTTAGCTTACGAGGTGGGTGCCCGCGGTTCGATTAGGAGGGGCCCCACGGGCGAATGCATCCAATGGATGCTGCGCCGGGGGGACATTGAGTTTCCTAGATAAGTTTTGAGCCCCCCAAATTGGGGAGAGATTCGGGAGTCCTTGCTCCGATCCGAGCGCGGAGCTGCTGAACGATCGCAGAGTTGGGGGAAGGTGGAGCAGGTGGTCGCGGCGGGACGGGAGGCTGAGGCGTGCTGGTTGGCGGCGCGAGCTGCTGCGTCTGCTGGGACAGCGCTCTCGGGGACAGCGGGTCGGACTCAGACGGAGCGGGCGGCCATGGAGCGGGGCTCGCAGAGTGGTCCGTCTTTGATCGCGGACATGGGCACGGAGGGTGCGGCGGAGACGGAGGTTTTTCCTGCAGAGGCGGCACCAGCAGGACCTGATGCGCTTCCCCCCCCAGTATCCACGAGAGGAGTTGCGGCGGGTGGTTCGGCAGCTCATGGGGAGGGACGGTTTGCAACGCCTCAGGCACAGGCACAGGGCATACGCGGGCGTGACTTTCCGGCACTTGCAACAACTGCCTTGGCCGCACTTGGGCGTGTCGCGGCCATGGATAGAGCGGACCCCCCTTGCGTGAAAGTTCGGCAGGGGATTGCCGAGAGGTTTACTGCCTTTTTAGATCGGCTTCAGCTTGCTGTGTAGGCGGCAAACCTCCCGGAGGCGGCTAAAGGGGCGATTGTGCTTGAATGTCCTAGGGCTCAAGCTAACCCACAGAGCGCAGCGCTTGTCTCTCATTTGCCAGCGGGTTCGTCCCTAGGTAACATGATACGCCATGTACTGGAGAGAGAGCAACAACGGGAAGCGCGTCCGGTAGTGGCGGCCTTGCAAGAACTTTTGCAGGCGGGTACAACCTGATACTGCTTTTGAGGAGGCAGTCTGTAAGCAGGCCGCTAATGAGCAGGATTCTGATTCTGATAATAATTCTTTTGTATCAGGCAGGGTGGACTCTGAAAAAGAGCCGGATTTATATCCCTCATTACCTCCACCGCTGCCTCCCGCGGCCGTCCCGCCGCTGCCTCCCACGGCCTCTGCGCGGCCGGGACCGCTGCCGTGCCGCCGCCGTCCCCCACCCCCCCACCCCAATCGCCTGGTACTCCCTCTCCAGGGTTTGCAGAACTTAAAACAGAACCTATCTTTACTACACTACCTGTATCTCCTTCTCCTGCTAATCCCTCTAACTCTGTGCCTCTGTCTAATCCATGACGATTCACTTAATAATTTGGGAAAAAATACACATAGTTTGATGCAACGCTGTCGAGGAAAAGCTCTACAGCAAGGAGATACCATGTTTACTTTTCCTGTTGTATGCACACCTGCCTCAAGAAATGCAAGAACCTCAAGAGTTAGAGTTCTTAGGATCAGTCATCATGAATCCCTGTGTGATGTTTAATTACACCCATAACACCACTGGAAAGGGTCAGAATATAAATGCTATTTTGTCTGTATATAGAAATGCTACAGCTTGGTGTAACTATATCTATTCCAGAATATCACACTCTTTTTTCTATTCCAGCTGCTTTACCTACGCGGATGTTTTTAATTTGTGGGAATAGAGCGTGGGAGAGGAATTCCATCGAAACTTAACAGGAGGCCATGTAGCCTCGGACAACTTACGTTGCTAACACCCGATATCAATATGATTCACAGTAAAAGGCTCACGATAACTGACACAGGTTTAACTGGATGGCTAACAAGTTTGGGAATTACAGGATGATTAAAAGATTTGCTTATGCATGGCTTAGTTATTTTAATTGTAATATTAGCAGTTGTAATGATTGTACCACGTATCATAAAATAGTTGAACGTATGATTGCAAAAGCATTTCATGTAACTTGGCTTGCATAAAAATAATTTTAAAAGAGAGAGAGAGAGAGAGGGGAAGAGACAGGAAAAAAAAATTAATGAAAACAAACGGCTGGAGAGGGGGAAGAGAGATGCGGTTGCGGAACACACAGAAATGGCAGCTGAAGAGTGAGAACATGTAAGAGAAATAACCCTGCAGACACCAAGGTCAGTGAAGAAGGAGGGGGAGGAAATGCTCCAGGCGCCGGAGCAGAGATTCCCCTGCAGCCCGTGGTGAAGACCATGGTGAGACGGGTCGTTCCCCTGCGGTCTATGGAGGTCCACGGTGGAGCAGTGTGCTCCTGAAGGACTGCACGCCGTGGAGGGGACCCATGCTGAAGATCTTCGTGGAGGACTGTCTCCCGTGGGAGAGATCCCACACTGGAACAGGGGAAGAGTGTGATGAGTGCTGCCACTGAGGAGGATGAAGTGACAGAGACAATGTGTGATGAACTAATCGCAAAACCTCATTTCCCGTTCCCCTGTCCAGCTGTGGAGGAGAGAGTGATAGGATAGCTATGGTAGGTAACTGGTGTTCAGCCAGGATCAACCCATCACATAGACAAAATGCATTATAAAATAGAATGAAATTACATTGCAATTGGGAATTTCAAAAACAAGGACTCTGTGTAACTCCTTTACAAGTGAATGAAAGTGTATGTGATTGGAATTAGGTAAAGGCACATTTGCAAGGTGCATTTGCTACTAATATTGCAGGGGAGACCTAAGACCTTGCACAGATATTACAAGATCAAATGGGAAATATACGAAATTAGCAGAATAAGGTGTTTTTCAAAGAATTGTCTAATACTGTTGAATGCTTAAATCCAAAAACATGATTTGAAGGTTTAAATTTGTATATCTGAATTTATATTGCTATTGGAGAATTATTAATCATTTGTGTGTTTGCAGCAATCAGAATCACCTGAGGAGCAGTACGAGGATTGCGTCAGTTCGAAGCTAGAGTCCTCGCTGCCTTCCTCGTGAATCTGATGTTCCTAAACAAAAAAGGGGGCGATGTGGGAGCAGCTCGGAACACCTGGCATTTGTTTTCAAGAGTGACCGTTAGAATTTGTTGTGCTGCATGTTTGCCAAGCCTTGAAGAACTAGTTTTACAAGGTCAGGTTGGAGGATGGCCTTGTGTAGGCCTGGGAAGATGTGGCTGAAGACAGTCACGAGTATGTCTATGGAATGTTTTTATCTTTAACTGTTCTGAGGACTGGCAAACATCCCAGCTGGGTCAGATATGCCCTCCTGTGCTAGTAGTATTGGCTGTGAGTCGTTAGTACTTTCTGGATCTTTGTTGAAACATATATAAGTTGGATTCTTTTGTGAAATAAAGGGAATCTTGCACAAAAAAAAAAAAAAAAAGGGAAATTGTGGGAGATTTCATAGAAAATGGGGGAACATTTCTTTGAGCCTGATTATTTAGAGTTAGCATAAGTAGCCCGCAGTCAACATGAGTGGACCAGAGTACCCTCCCTTTAAGCCACTACAGTATTTGCATGTTACCGTAGACACCTATAGTAAATATATTCTCGCTACAGCGCACAGGAAGCAGAATAGCTTGGTGGTTGTACAACACTGGCGTGCTTGCATAGCCCAACTGGGGATTCCACGACAGATCAAGACGGATAATGGTACAGCTTATACTGCAGAAAAAGTGAAACGATTTTGTGCAATCTGGGGTATAGCCCTTGTACATGGCACACCTTATAACAGCACCGGCCAGGCCATTCTAGAACGAGCACATCGAACCTTAAAGACCCTGCTAGATCGGCTTAGGAAGGGGGACCAGGCGGAGCCCTCCTGCTTACGGGATAATTCACCTGTTCTCCGTGCACAGCGTCTCCTGTTAACTGCGTTAACTTCATTAAATCAGACAATTCGGGGGGACCTGGACCAGATGACGGCGCAACGACATTTTACGGCTACGGAAGAGAAAGGCCCCTACCCGTTGGTCCGTGTGCGTGATCCCCAGACACGCCAATGGGACGGACCGTTTGAGCTGCGTTGCCTCAGGTGGGGGTACGCCTGTGTACAGATACCTGAAGGGCTACTGAAATGGGTCCCTAGTCGCATGGTTTGTCCTGCCCTAACCTTGTAGTGTTTGAGTGTTTTTCTTTACAGATTGCTGTTATCCTTTCCTGGCTTGTGATGTCTTGGGTATCTGCTACGAATTTCTGACGCTGGAGCAATTAATAAACAAGATAACAGAACTGCAGAAGCAAGAAGGCGCTGCAAGACCTTTATAGCAATTAAGAAAAATGTCATTTTGGCTTGGAGCATTTAGCTGCGGGATGGGGACTTAGGAGTTGGTTTGTATCTTTGTTAAAAATCGGGGTTTCTTTTATTCTTGTGTATTTTATTAGGTATAATGTTGCTTTTACTGTGTTTAATTAATTGTGTTCATATATCTTGTAGGTCACCTTAGCCAACATAACAGGTCAAGATTCTCTGTGCACTGCAACCACATCACTAAGCCCGTGAACCAATAGACAGGATGGCTATGACTCGTGCGGCACGTCTGGCCAGCGACTGCATGTGCCATAGGCTCCCTATGTTTCAACTGAGGCGAATTTTAGCACCCGCTGGCCACGTGTGCTGAAATCTGTTCCTCTGCAAATGTACAAATACCGGGATTTTCCGAAGAGCATCGGGCTGGTGTACAGCAAGGCCATCGTTGCCTCTGTGGGGACGCCCATGTAAAGCTGGCACCTACCGATTGCTGGGCTGAGTTCGCGGATGGTGGTGACTAGATCTGCTAATGCTCTTCTAATAGAAAAAGGGAGGGGGAATTGTTGTGGGAACATATTTAGCTAACGGTCACAAGAGCATTCCAGACGCCTTTAGAAGGCCTTGAACAGAATAAACAAGAAGACAAAAATAAGAAAGATACCAATTAGAAAAACACAGGTGCATATTCCACGATAAAGAGAACTTGGCACAAACAACCTCAATTCGGCAGTTTATCTTGACCAATTAGACTGAGATAAGTCTCGTATGTTTAGTTAGTATGACCAATTATATTTTATGTTTATGCGCGTGTGCAGTGTTGATGCAGCCAATCATTGAGTGCAACTGGACTCGTGGACAGTGCATGAATAGTGTGTGTAACCAATGGGAGCTAGTTGGACATGAGGAGGGGGAGATGTAGGGAACACCGTTCGGAAGATCTCGCGATGTCACGGAAAGGTAGAAGGCTAGTCGTCACCTCCCTATGACATATCAGTAATCCCACCTACCGTTGTTAGTATAAAAGGAATTAACTGCGCAATAAAGGACGGAGTTGGCACTCACACCATGTGTGTTATCTGTCTCTTCCCTGGTCCAGGCCGACCAGTGATCTAATCGCGGCACCTTGATATGTAGCACTGCTACATTTTTCCACGCCCAGAGTTTAAACATTCTCACTTCCAGTTTATGAAATAACATTTTTTAGTAGACATACTAGTTTCCTTGTTTATCTCCTTATGACATAATAATTAAAAATATACTGTTACACCAAAATAAATAATTTGGTCTAATAGAAGATATTTCCTCCCACTACCACCTTTGTTTCATAGAAGCCTTCATTCTCCAATATGGACTGATAATCTGTTCTGCCACATCACTTCATAACTTGCAGGGAAAAATTTTATGATATTCCTTTGTCATTGACACTTGCTCAGTTATTCTTAAGTACATTTTTACTATTTGTTATAGTCTTGACATTAACTGAAAGATTAGCACTATGGGGCAGAGATTAAGTCCAAGTGAACACTGTGAGTCAAAAGAAATACAATATAGGTGTTTCTTAGGGCCCTAGGCTGCTGAAAACAGTAGTAATGGAGAAAGTTGTTTTCAACAGCATGAAGAGTCACCTACAGCAGAGTCACACATGGCGAAGATGCAAGCACTTTCACCTTGACTCCTATTTGGAAAGGTTAGTGAAAGTTCTGATTCTCCATTACTACAAATCCTGCATACATTCTCAGCCTCTCTTTTTGCCCTTGGCTTTTATGACTTTGCTGCAACATGAGCCAGTGGAAATGTCCAGGGCAGCTGATAGTGCAGTGAGTCTTATATGATCTCACTGAGAAGTGTGGAAATCATTCATAACATCAGAAATTTTATACTTGCTTCAGACTGAAGATTTAATGGTCTTTTAGGAAAATGGTTGCTGGTTTAGAGGAAGGTTCATAGCTGTGGGGGACAAAAGGGTCATTACCAGTGTCATGGTTTAGGGTGGCAGGCAGCTAAACACCACACAGCTGTTCTCATCTGCATAAGAAAACCTGTACACATTAACTCGGTATCATTTGGTTCTAGGAGAAAAAATAAAAAAATCAGCTAAAACCAGGGAGGCAGAGAGAGATCTTCTATGAACTCATTGAAGTTTTCTACTGGTAAAACAATTTAAAATTCTTAACTGGAAAATAAGATAAAAAAAAGCTAATGGAATAAAACCCCCCAATTTTTATAAATATATCTAAAACTTTGAAAAGAAATAACAATTCATTCTGAACAAGAGATTCAAATCTACAGCATCATGTACAAAGTCTAATCCACTGAGTCTCTCTGTGCCCTGTAGTCCTTCTGAAGTAATGAAAACACAGGTTAAAAATGCAAAGAGATAATTTCTAGATTTTGTTTGCCTTGTAGTTCTCTGGGCAGTCAGTCTCTGAACTACAGCCATTTAACTCTTGTGTTACCCTAAAAGCACAGCCTTTAGATATAGTCAAAATCATTCTGAATATTATTTTTCTTTCTTTTTCCTTTTTTTATACCCTTGAATAATTGTCATGGAAAGCCATATTAATATTAGGATTTTCTATAGTTCTCATCAGCTGAATATCAGGATGCCTATTGTCACAGTTCAGTGTACATTCCAAATATGAAAGTGCTCAGCTTTGGATAGAAGTGTCACTGTAAAGGAAAATCAGAGTGCTTTGGGGAAGACTTTGTTCAATAATCACTGCTTCTGACGGCAATCTGTGAAATCATTTTTTATAAAACTTGCAGAATAAAGCCAAGCACAGATGTTTCTTCTTTTTTTTCCTCTTTTTTGTTTTTTCAGTACCATTTCTTTGCTTTTGTTATCTTTGTTACCTATACTCCACATACAAAAATTTGAAAGGTTTTTAGTAACTGTTCATGGAAGAATGAAAGAAGGATGATTTATAGAAACCAGTTCCTCACTTGGATGCATAAAATAAAAAGCGGTCATAAAAAAAGCAAACTCTTAGTATGAATAAACCCTACATATGCAAATTTGGAATAGCAATATCTAAACAAGTCAACCATTGCTAAAGATGATTAACTTAAAGCTATGCTATAGTGAGTATATCACAGTTAGGTTCACATAAACAAAAACATTGTTTTTCAGAACCTCTAAATGAGAATAGGCAGAAAAAAGTAAAGATTAAAATAAGTAGCATTTCTCCTTCAAAAACATGGATAAACACCAGGCATATCATGACAATTTGTCCATATCTAAGACCTCTATTGGATAGGATTATTAAAAACATTAAGCTAACACTAAATGCATTCAAAGCTGAGGGGAAAGCTCTGACTTATTCTTTAACCACCATAGGAAAAGACGGCACACATTTCCTAATTACCTATATACATTAAATGTTAGACAATTAGCTTTGCTCTTTAATGAACTCTTAATTTTTTACAAATTTTATCACAGAATTAAAGCATCTTCAAAGGAAGAAAATACTATATACTAAAAAGTCCTTTAGTCTGGCATAGAAAAACACAGGAAGAATCAGTGCCTTTCAACTAAATTAGATAAATTAAAAGCACAAATAAGCACATATTTAATAGTGAGGTAATTAATTGTTGGAATTAATGCCAAAAGAAAATAATAAATTCTGTCCATCTTAGACTTTTCACATCAAATCTATTCCAGAAGATAGGCTTAGATGAATATATGTTGCTGGATTCAACCCAGGAAAAAAATTGCCTGTTCTATACAGAAGATCAAACTATATTATCTAATTCTTTCTTCTGGAATTAAAATTTATTTTTCTTTAAGACTATGTTTGGATGCATTAACAATAAGAATTGACTTTACCAAAGTAATAATCCAATCTAGATTGTAAATCCCCAAGTATTTTCTAAGTAAAAATTTATTAATCATTGCATATTATGCTGTGTTAATGACTCAATATTTAAAAATAGAATGCAATTCTAAAAAAGAAAGATTAATTTGAGTTAGTGACTGAACAAATAGCATCCTTTTTCTAAGCCGTATCTGGTTTTCTAAAACTGAGCTGTAATACAAACATTTGATGATGAAGCCAAGAACAAAAAACTACAGTGGCTGGAAGTTGGCTAAACTTTTTTAAAGAGATAGCAGAAGTGATTACAACAGTTTCCAGAGGTATAAAACAAAAATTCTTCACATTGTCAGAATATAAATATTTGTTTGCTTTCATATGTTTTAAATCCTCCATTAGGTTCACCATTACTTCACAAGGAGGCAATCTTCTTTCTTTACATGTCCAAAGAAGGACATTACTTTTTTTTTTTTCTTCTCCTCTTTTCTTCTTATTTCCTCAGATGGATCAAGTAAAACATTCTCGAATAAAGTGATGTTTGTTTTCCTAGATCATTTAACTTGTCCTATTTCAGGAATGAAAATACTGGAGTTTGGCTTTAGTGCTAGTCCATTCCAGCATCAAGTAAAGTAAAACACAGTAGTAAACATCTCAAGCTCCTCACCATTCCAGCAGAGGAAATTCTAGTTCAAATTTCACATTTTGCTCCGTTTCATTTAGAATATTCAAAATATTTCTTCGTTCACCTTTACAACATCAGGAATGTTGTGGGGTTTTTTGCTTTTACAGCTATCAAAGGCATGAAATTTGTATACAGCTAAATAAATATAACGTAGACTATTTTTGTTGGTATCAGATATTTCAAAATTTTAATTTTTCACCTGATCTTACCTTAACTGTCTGAGGAAATAGTAGACATCCTCAAGAGAAGAACAAACTGTAAAAGCTGCATTATTTCAACGACTGACTTTTTTTGTGTATATACTTCTTGTTTAACCCTTGGTAAGCAACTTCAGGTGCTCATGAATTACAATTGTTTGGTGTTGTCCTTTTGGCTACTCCAAAGCTGTAAAATATCTCATGCTTCAGGCATATCAGCTGAAATCAGTCCAAGAGGAATGTCTTTACTGATGATATTTCTGCTAAACAAACCATGTTCTTGCGATGACACTGCAGTTGCCTGAAGAAAATCACCTTAAAAATCAATTCAAAAAGGGAGATCAACCACTATGCCATCAGTGAATATGTCCTATTTTAGTTTCAAGTGCATACTAACATTTCTTTATTGTGATGTGCTGAACTTGGAGGAACTGAATAGTTTAGATTATAAATTTGTGATCAATGATCTACCTGGAAGGATTTTATACTGAGACAGAAATTGCATTGTGACTGGAGACTGGTGACTGTACTATCTGCATTTAAGAAAAAGAGGGGGGAAAAAGTGATACAGACAACCAGAGGTCCATTCATCTGACTTCTATGTATAAGAGTTAGAAAAAAAATAGAGAGAGATGAAGTTTAGGCATGGAAGTGACTGGAAAAGGTTATAAAACACAGATAAAAGGTAACTTTTACCAGACAAAAGCAAGCTTTGTCTTGGTAAGTTTGCTGATTTGCTAGACAAGGAAAAAGAGGTAGCACTGAGTCTTTTCCTGTGCCTTTATAACATTTTTTTTTCCTCCTTTTTATTGTTGATGAGATCATAAACATAGAGCAAAAATAGAGTAAAAGAGCTCCTCGTTTTTCCCCCATCCTTCTATGACAGAACTTTTCAAACTTTCAGGAATTCTACAGTGAAGGATTTCTTATAGAAAATACTACTTGTTGAAACAGAAGTGCTTTTTAGGAATTTTTTGGTTTGATGAGTTTCCAAATACCTGCCTTAGGGCCATTGTTCTGATGATGAAGGATACATCTAGAGATCTCAGAATTTCCACTCTTACACAGAGGGAATCTGGAAGCATTTAGAGTACAGTTCTAGGCAAGCTAGGTCCCCAGCTGTGCAGATTTAGGAACCCCATTTTAGAATTATCAAAGTTCTGAGTTCTGTGCTGTGATTTCCAATTTCAGAACTTCTTGGTTTATCTGGGACTGCAGAGCCAGTAAGTTCTCGCACAAAACAATTTAAAATTGCTAATTTCAGTGGAATTTCTTGAATAGTCTTTGGTAGAAAAACAGAAAGATTATTTTGAAATGCAGTCATTTAATTTCCATGTTTCCAAAAGGAATTCTTTCATTTTAGCAATTCAGTATTTTGGATTTAAATTGTTGGTACAATTTTAACTGGATTCATAATTTTATTAGTCTTTATTAGATTACCAATACTTTAATTAGACTAACTGATAGTAAGTTCTTGGTTTCACATGAAAGATCATAGAATGGTTGAGGTCGGAAAGTACTTCTGAAGGTCATCTAGTCCACTTCCCCCCACTCAAGCAGGATCACCAAGAGCCAGTTGTCCAGGACCATGTCTAGATGGCTTTTGAATGACCCCAAAGATGGAGGCTCCACAACCTCTCTGGCAAAACGTGCCAGTGCTCAGTCACTGTCACAGTAAAAAGAAGTGTTTCCTTATGTTCAGATGGAAGCTCCTGTGTTTCAGTTTGTGTCCCTTGACTCTTGTTCTTTCACTAAGCACCACTGAAAACAGCCTGGATCCATTTTCTTTACAACCTCCCTTCACATTTTATATACATTCGTAAGATGTGTTCATTTAGCCCACAGAAATTGCACTGGATATTTAATATACTCACTCTTCCTTGAGGCTTGGTTGTAATTTGGATGCAATGTGTGTTTATGTGTGTGTGAGTGTGCACCTATTAGTATGAACAAGGGAGGAGTCAATGTTGATGAACTAGGAGACAGAAAACATCTTTGTAATATGGCAATTAACTTAAAAAAGAAATATGAAAAAGACAGATAATTCAGTGTATTTTCTCACACAAAGACAATCATTCTGGGAAGCTAGGGCAATGATCTACAAAACTTAGCCAGAATATTCAGAAGAATCACTGCTATAAGGCCCTGACCACAG
This sequence comes from Aquila chrysaetos chrysaetos, assembly GCF_900496995.4. Taxonomy (NCBI): domain Eukaryota; kingdom Metazoa; phylum Chordata; class Aves; order Accipitriformes; family Accipitridae; genus Aquila; species Aquila chrysaetos. The sequence goes on from NC_044004.1 coordinate 22,266,837, forward strand.
TAGCAGATATCTTATCAGTGTGTTAGCAGCTGAGACTTCTTCAGCACACAAACAAGTACTTAACCTTATAGATGTGCAAGTGGTTTTACAACATAGCACACTCTTCAGTTAAACATGCGTTTGAATAGTTTGTTGAATTATGTTCCAAGGGTTAGATACAGAATTAATCAAATTCTGAATACAGTTTAATGATGGAAAACACAATTTAGATGTCTTATTCCAAAACTGTCATCCACAAAAAAGCTGTCTAACTACTTTAATTTGGTACAGGAAATCAGCTTATACCTAAAACCATCTAAAATGCACAAAATTGATGGTCTGACAGGAAGATGATTTGCTGAGTTTTTGTCTGAACAGATCCAACATATAGCAAATCAGCAATTATTTCAGCAAAAATTAGGGCAGCCACTGCAACAGGATAGCAGTTTGGTTTGCTGTTATATTCCCTTCCAGGCTTCTGAGAGTTGTTCTAATAACTTGTCTGGTAATGGAAAAACAAGAAGCTTCAAACTTTTCAAACAAAATTTTAATATTACTATTTATTTTAATTAAATTAGGAATATTTTAAAACAAAAAGCCATTCCCTCAAAGTGAGGGTCTTTATGTCTCCAGCTGGTGTAGTCCAGGAGAGGGCCTAGAAGACTCTGGAGGTAAGTCAGTAAAAAGTTTTGTGATTACAAAATGCCTCCATCAACACACTGGTGGGAATGGGGATATAAGGCAACTCAGTAACAGGACCTGTTTTGTTTCCTTTTCTGGAAAAAAAAGATACCTCAGGAAATTTATGGGTAGACTTTATGTTCTTACAGAGATTGAACAAACAACACTTATATGTAATCTTTTTGTTTGATAATCTTTAACATTGAAAGAAGATGAATAAATTCATTTCATATCTAGGTCCATACACTCAAAACCATAAAAGTTTTCATCCTATTTATTTATTTAATGAATTCAGGTCCAAATTCCCATTTTTGTCTCTCTTTCCAAGGGAACAATCCTTTTCAAATTAAAAGAAAGTTGTTTGTCATATCACTGTGGGTAACATCAGACCTCAGGTGCTTAAGTGAAATAATTTTCCATTGTTAGAGTGTGGTGATTCCACAGTGAAGTATTTATGCCAGCTGCTCTAGAAACAAACTTTTTGTCCTTGAGCCACAGATGAGGATGCACATATTTCACAGCTGACATCAATGTGTTCTTACTTTGGATGCACAATACAGAAAAAATAGGCACAAGTTCTGCAAGAGAATCTTCATGGAGTAACCAGAAGGAAAGGAGGGTTGCAATTAGAAAATATATGGAGAATTTTTACTTGTAAATAAAATAAAAGTTTGTTTAAGAGAGATTTATTTCTTTTGTGACCTTAATAGGCTATTTTGACAAAACAATGTATAAGATCTGGTCTATGTATGGTAAAATTATATCAGAAGGTAACAGAACAGATAACAGAAGACAGGCAATCTCACTGGACATCTGAAAAACGTTCCGTCTGCTTTCACTCTACAGACATTCCTACAGTAAACCTTTTATTAATTCTATATTTTGAATTCTTGATGTTCTTGCAAGAAGGTAAAAATTTAGGGTTACAAAAGTTCAACTTTCACACTGACTATAATAAAAAAAAAATTCTAGATATATATTCAAATAACTCAACCAAATTTATGTGTTCTTATGGACCTGACAAAATGTCTTCGTATGCATGTGACATATGAAAAACAATTTTCCTTTTCACCTTTCTGTACGAAAACAAAACCAATGAGACAAAAAACAAGAATCAGTTTGCTACCATTTTTTTTGAGGAATAAGTACAAAGAAACTCATGGAACAAATAATTTATATGGTATTCTTCTTTAATTTAATTTGTGGTTTTGAAAACTGTTATAAATGTCTATTAAGATGAAAACTACACAGCAGCAATTGCTTTCCTCATGAGGTTTAATGATCATCCTTGACCTCGTACTTCTCTGTAACATAGAACAACTTTTCTTCTTTCCTTTCGTGTATATTCTTTGCCTCTGAGGAGGTGAAAGGTTGTTCTAGCTCAGCTCTTAAAGTGTAGTCTGATGATTGATCCATTTAGACACCTTAGAAACACTTTTTTGTTTGTGTAGTTCAGAGAAAATGATTAAAATGGTTTTGTAATAAATGATGCTCTTACAGTGGATCTCCAGTCATTCAAGTAGGAAAGCGTCCACAAGCACAATAAAGGGATAATTGTGTGTATAAAAAGCAGATATTAAAAAAATGTTTGCATTAAAAAGCAGATTGTTTTGGAACAATAAAATGCTGAAATATGTAACAAAGATTGCAAAAATATTTTTATTTGATTTTTAGAGAGTATTCATTTTGCCATACAGGAATTGAATAAGTAGGTGGCATATAAACTATTCAGTTTGCAAATCTACCTAATGCTTATATGTAAATGTCTGTGCAAATTCTGAATATTCACATTACAGATCCTTCACAAATTTGTCCATTACTAATAATGCATTTGTCAAGCACGTTTAATGGTTTTGTGTAAAAGTGGAATGGGAAGTATAGGCAAATCAGAGGATCTTCAAGACAAAACAAAATTACCTAAGTTTTAGTTCACTGAAAGGTGATAGTTAAAATAAAGTCTTAGGATTCATGAACAATTTACAGACTCTGTCCTCTTTCTTCATGTTCTTGTCAGCAATTTACAATATTCTATTTTCATTTACCTTATTTGTTAAGAACTGTAATACTTTGTGAGCTAAAAATTTGTTTCAATACAACAAGAATCACAGCTATGTTAAAAATGTTTTGACTATATCTTACATCCTTTTTATTCCAGATTTGATCTTTGTCAAGTCAAACTGCATAGATTTCATGGTTTATATAGTGCAGAACTGAAGGATAATTTCATGAGACACCCCCAGCTACCATCAGTCTGAGCCAGTACATTTGCATCATGCTTTGACATGCCATAAGGGATTGTGAGCTCAGGTCCCAAAAGCAGGATAGTCATTGGAGGGTGAAACTGTGCCTGGATTAATCAGCTCTATTTCTCAACATGCTTAATTAAAATAGACATATTCAAAAAATTACACAGATACACTGCTGTGTTTCTGGAGGTGAGATTTCTATATCATACTCCATAGTACGGTGTAAGCATGGACTTCTAATGTAGAACTTGCATAACATTTAGGTACCTCAGCCTAAAATTTACTCGCCTGCTATGTCAACTTCAGAGTCATGGCATTTTGTAACTATGCTGGTTTTGGCTGGGATAGAGTTAATTTTCGTCATAGTAGCTACTACAGAGCTGTTTTGGATTTGTGCTGAAAACAGTGTTGATGATAATACAGGGATGTTTTAGTTATTGCTGAGCAGTGCTTACTCAGAGTCAAGGCCTTTTCTGCTCCTGACACCATCCCACCAGCAAGTAGGCTGACGGTGCACAAGAAGCTGGGAGGGGACACAGCTGGGACAGCTGACCCCAACTGACCAAAGGGATATTCCAGACCATATGACGTCATGCTCAGCATATAAAGCTGGGGGAAGAAGAAGGAAGGGGGGGACATTTGGAGATAGGGCATTTGTCTTCCCAAGTAACTGTTAGGTGTGATGGAGCATTGCTTTCCTGGAGATGGCTGAACATCTGCCTGCCAACGGGAACTATTGAATGAATTCCTTGTTTTGTTTTGCTTGTGTGCATGGCTTTTGCTTTACCTATTGAACCGTCTTTATCCCAACTCACAAGTTTTCTCACTTTTACTCTTCTGTTTCTCTCCCCCATCCCACCTGGGAGGAGTGAGCAAGTGGCTGGGTGGTGCTTAGTTGCTGGCTGGGGTTAAACCATGACGTAGCCATAAAGTGTCAATAGGGGACTGAAGTACATTCTCAATAGCGGTTTCAGTTTTATAAATTTGAATTATATCATTATTGACATAACGGGGATCCGAAAAGCTGACATTCTTCCCCTCAAAATCCTCGATTAGGTGTTTGCAAATTGTGCAAACTCTCCAGCAGCAGTGGGCACTTTCACACATGCAATGATAGTTGTTCTGGCAGTAGCTGCTGCATATTCCTTTAGAAGGGTATGTTTTACTTCCTTGTGGTAGCATCATTGGACAACTTACCTGGAGAACAGGTGAGTTGCCCAACGATGATCTCCAACTCACCAGCAATTAGCATTAATATGCTTTTCTGCTCAAAGATATTTAAATGATTCTCAGGAAAATGATTTTATCAAGGAATAGGAGTGGACCATGTCCCAGCATGCCCCTGCAAGTGGAGCAGGGCAGGCCCAGGGATGGCAGCTAAGGTCAGCCAAGAATCCAGATAACCGGACAAGTCCATAGTGATGGGGAAAGTTACAATGTGAAGCCGGGACAGGAATTCCACAAGAAAAAGAAAGTCTCAGGCCTGGTGGTGGTAACCAGGCTTAGCCACAGTCATGTGACTGTCAGCAAGTCCATAATGATGGAGCTCGTGTGACGTCAAACCGGGTAGTCACATTTCTGGGTGACATTCATGGTCTGAATCAACAAAGGACATGGCTCTGCACTGGTGTAGCTGCAATGTAGCTCAGAGATGGACCAAAAGCAAGAGCCCAGCTGAAAAGCGCATCCCAAAAGAAGGGAAAAGGTAGATGGGCCACTTCGGGGGCTTTCACAGTTCTTTGGCAGCTGTGCAGCCCTCTGCAGCATGGCACAGTTGCAATATCAAAGTTGGCCCTGAGTCCAAGCAACCAAACTCTCAGGAGTGCAGGTATATGCTCAGGGCACTGATGGATTTATCCTATGGGGGAAGTTAGGAAAGTGTAGGCTCTGGTAAGAAGGACAGCCACCAACCGTCCCAGACAAGCTGTGTCACTGTAGAAGAGATTTCAAAAAGGGTATGTAACCAATAGAAAGTATGATTCTTGTATTAGGGCAAACATCAGAGAGGGGGAGATATGGATGCTTCTCTTGCTTAAAAGGTTGTACATATTTTATATTAAACATTATGGGCGAAAGTAGAGGAACAACTCCAAAATCAAGGACCAGTGCAAGAATTATCTTTCAGTAAGTGGCAGGTAGAGCAGTGGCAAGTAAACTACATATTCATATTTTTCCTTTGTCTTTTGAATAAATAATCTTGACTTTTTTCCTCTCTGGTAACATACCTTAAATAGAAGTAGCAGAAATTGATCATCCCTTTTCTTCTTTCAGCCTTTGACCACTATGGCCTTAACTGTCTGTACAAATTTTGTGTCTCCAGAAATAGATTAGTACCTGTTTCAACCTGTTGGTAATATACAAATTAAATCTATTGACAAAAAAAAAAAAAAAAAAAATCAGCAGTAGAAAACACAGGTCTTACCAGAAACAACTGCTGATCTCTGTTCTTTGTTTACCCTGAAGCAGAACTGGTGGTTGAACTTTGTGAGGATCAAGAGTAAATAAACAAGTGACCACATTTAGGTGTCAAAGACACCTAAATCTAGAAACTCAGTTAAACACTATTGTTTGAAAGCACTAAACACAAACTGCTGTTTATTTAACAGTTCTCAATGTAATCTGCTGGTGTACAATTTTGGCATGTAGGCAAGTGTAAAAATTTGTGGGAGGCATCAGGAGCAGAGTTTGAAGGGAGCAATAGTGTGCAAGAACTAAGTGGTTAGCAGTAGGGCTTTTGTACCTTGAAAACTAGGTCCTTAAATCCCTGGCTTTAGCAAGGACATAATAACATTACATAGTAAATGGTGTTATAACTTCATACCTTGGGCAAAACCAAGGTATTCTCATTATTACTATTTTGATTATTATTATGTCCTTTATTGAGCTGAATAATTCATTACTACACACATGCAGAATAGAGGATAGATTTCACTTTGTAAATCATAACACAGTATATCAGTCATAAGCTTTAAGGTAAAATATATCTTCCCAGTGTCTTAAATTTGGACATGATTTATGCATGCATTTTTTAAAGCATATCATCTTTTAATTGTAATCCTTTTGTTGTGACAAACAGCATATTTCAACTAAGGCATTATTCATGCATTAAAACATACTCTAGACAACTTTATCTTCTGCCAATAGCCCAATTATTCTATAGAGTCCTTCTGCCTCTGAGTACTAATTATATTAATAAGAATTATTAAATATTAAAATTAACTTGTAGAGTTTTCTAAGAACAGAGTAACCTTCTAAATGAGAACTTCTTATACAATCCTAGGTAGATAATATTTTTGAGGTTTGGAAACATATATTTTTTATAATATCCAAGGGGGCTGATGTTCATATGTGTTATATGTATATTGCTTTAGTCCCATCTTTAGGGCATCTGGATGAATATGAAGCACATCTGATTTACATGGAAAAAAAAATTTGGCTTTTGAAGAAGGCTTTAGTAAAGAGCCAGAAATTCACATAGCTGCATGCAATATGTAGAAGTGGTTTGCTATTGATTGGAGTGTCTTTAAATTACCTCTGGTGCTTCAACAGTATGCCCTACTCATTTGTACAGCACTGAAGTCAGTCAAAAATGGTGGTATAATATATTATATATAATTATTATACATCCAACTTTCTGAAAGAAAGGTGATACTGCACAAAAAGTCTGTTCCAAAGCAGGGTAGAAATCAGTAACAGTCTGTCCTTTAAATTCAAAGTGATCTTGATCAAGACCAAACTGTACCTCAAGTAAAACATATGCAGTCCCTCACATGGCGTACAGAAAGTGGTAGAAAACAAAGGCTTGTCGTGTTCAATGCCTACACACATCAATGACATCTTAAAGGCAGAGAAATCTATAGCACTGCAAATGATACTGTTTATTTTGCTTTTCTGAAAACAAGTCTAAAGAAAACCCAACTATCTTCTGAATTAACATAACACCAGTTTCACCATGAAATGAAAAAGCAAATAACTTGTCTTGGTCCAGTCAGCTTTTCCCTGAAAAATTTAATTTTCATATAAAAAGTCAAAATAAAATGTTAGTTTTTTCTTAGCGCTTCTGCTTTTTTTTTGTTTGTTTCTTGCCAAAGCTAAGCTACCACTTGATAATTTTAAACAGTCTCAGCAACACTTTTTTTCCCCTTTTTTCAAATGAATTGTCTTAAAGGACAATAAAAGGGGAAAAGTGTTAGATCTTGAGCATTCATCTTGCACTAGGAGAGGACCAGTTTAGTTCCTGATATAGTTTATTTTGTTCTTAAGGACTATAGATGAGGAATACACCAACCCTCTTCCAATGAATGTATACCTCTGTTTCATTATCTTTATCATAATAAAGCTTCTTCTTGTACCTAACATGACTCTTCTACCCAACAATGCAAAGCCATCAGCCTTTGCCTTATCTAGAAAAAATTATTACTTTCCTTTTCACAAAACTCCTCTGTATACTTAAGGACTGCTGTCATATGCCTTCTCAGTCTCCACTTCTTTAGGCTAAACAATGAACTTGTGGTATTGAACTTTTATGTGAATTTTTTTTGTGAAATCCATACTGTGCTCTCTTATCACCAGAGACACTCCAAACATCAAACTAACATTTGTAATAAATACTCTGTACTTAATCCTAAAGTTCTCAAGCACTAGGTAGGTGTAAGCATAATTACTTTAGATTTATACAGGGAATAGGTCATGCATCATTTCAGTTATTTTCCAAATTCATATATCAATCTATTCTCTTAAGCACAAGTTCACAAGAACTGCAGCGTATACAAATAACAAAATCAGTTTATTTCCCTCTACATGTTTTTATACAATATGACTCTTTTTAGAAAAGGTTTGCCAATTTGTGTAACAGTCTTGAACCACTTTCAGATCACCCCTAGATTTCCTTCATCTATATCATCATGCAAATAAACCTCCTATAATTAAGATCATAGTGCATTTTACATAATGTAATATATGGGCATTTTTCCATTGTCCAAGGTATCTTTTATTATTTACTATCCATTATTTCATTATTGGAGATACCTCTCCGTTACTCAAACTATTCCTACCCAAATAATAAAGACATTAGGAAAGAGCAAAATTTAAACGGATGGTAACCTAGCATACAATCTAAAACATCATTAAATGTTTTAACTGATCTTAGAAGAGATAAAAATCTTTCGTATATTCAGTGGGGTTTATTAGCCATCAGACTTATAAACCTGATTCTCAATGTAAATTTCACCTATACTGAGTCTGTACAACAGCTGGAAATAAGTAAGGTGTTGCAGGTGAGGCTGTAATGTCTTGTCCCTGTTGTCTTCTCCTACAAATAACAAAACCTTTGCCAGACAAAATATTTGTTTTCTGTTTTATTGCAGGGATCTGGGAATTCAACTCCAAGTTTTGGAAAGATAAATGTATTATAAAATATAGAGCTGAAAATTGTATTTACCTGAATTTATTTGTGGGGTGACATTTACAGTATAATTCTAGGAAATGTGGAATGCCCTTTTTGTTTGAGATTCACATTTAAGTATAAACCTATAATAGCACAAACTGCTGATCGAAAAATAATTGAGTTTATTCTTATTTCCAATAGATTTCATTAACTCTATAATAAAAAGAAGATACAGTAAATGCTTTCAGGCTAAGAGTAACATTATGTAGTTCTATGGTTACTATCCAAATTGCTTATCTTTATTTTACAGTTTAATTTAATTGTACTATATTTATCTTGATTATTGTGTTTCTCCATTTTCACTGTGGCTTTTTTAGCTTTTGTGAGTGAGGATCATTATCTCTTGATCTAATGCAAACACAATGGTCAGTGATGCATATATATATTAAATGTTTTTGTTACTTTGCTTTGTTCTGTTTCATTCAGCTCTACAACATAATTGCAACTTTCTGTTGTGGTATTATTTAGATATGGCAATAAGCCAGCACTACAGCTTTTATACCTCTTAATTTTCATTGCTTCTAATAATTATGAATTTAAAGAATTCAGTGAGAATTTCTTTCTCTTTTCTAAAATGATATAATTGTTGCATTCTTTCTCTTCATAAAGCATGAAGAAAATGAGGGAATTTCAAGGACACAACCAGGTTTCAAAATAACCATGAAACCTAATTTTAAATATGCATGGCCTAGTTACATAATGTATTTTCTAATCTGTTATAATCTGGTAACACCTGAAACAGAAGACAAGGATACCTATGGACTACCCACAGATTATTTTTAAAAAGTCAAATTAAGTCCTGTGTTATATAGTAGTTATATTAACATAAAGTCCTGAATATAAATACATTAAAAGTTACAGCAAAAACTTAAATTAGTAAAAATTATAGTGATTATGAGACTTTGCTCATTACTTGCAAGTCTGTTTGATACAAACTCACACATTTTGGTGGATGTCTTGACCATGGATAATTCCTTTCTTTAAATGTTACTGATGATCTTTTTCTCTTACCTTCAGTCAGAAAATTTCTTATCTTCAAAATAATAACTAACATATGTTGTTAGGAAACCATGAAACCAGGAGCTAGTTTTTAGCCTCAACACACAGTTCAAATTAGTTACATGTATTTCCCCCTCTCATTCAAAAAAAAAAAAAAAAAATCAGTTACAAATATGTGGAAAAGAGAAAATAGCATACAGTTCAAAACCAAGCAAACTTCTTTGTAATTGTGGTTATGCAATTTAGGATTGCAACTTTCCAAATGCAAGGAGGACATAAGAGCAGATATGACCAAAGAGCCTAAAAGGAAGTCTAGAGTTTCGGTATTTATTGATGACTTAGTTGTACTTCAATGTTTCAGTTTCCAAATGGCGGTATGATCCAGAAAAGTATAAAGCCTCCCTGTATTAATTTATCATTGACAATGTTCCCATGTTCTATTTTACATTAATAGCCAAATCATATGTAGTTATTGTCTCAGACAGTACACTTTCAGAATTCAGAGATAACATCTAGTGTGATTTGGATAGTTACTCTGTACTACAGACACTCATGCTGAGTTTATTCATGGACAACTTGAGTAATGAGTCCTTCACCTGACCAGCTGTAGAGTAACATGGGCCTAAATAATCTGCTGAAACAGTTTAGAGCTCTGGAATAGTTTTGTTATCTAAGTTGCAAGACATAGCCAAACACAGAAAAATTGTAATAATTTATGATATCAAGATCATAAAGATGTTAATAAATATAAGTTTTGAGCAAATAGTTTATTCTACCTATCCAATACATCCTTCTTCTGCTCATACAAACAGATTTTTTAAATCAAATATATTCATTGCTAAAATTATTTATTGTATATTTACCAGTAGTAAGTATTGGCCTGTAACTTGCTTTCAAACTGGGTTTCCTGCAAGAATATAAAATTCCAAATCCAAAGCTTGTTGAGTAGCTTGTGTTGAGAAATAGTCTGTAAGGCATGTTTCTGCTCTCTGATAGGATGAGAGAAATGTTTTAATAACTGAATTTGCATTTGTAAATTCAAAGCGCATTTTCTACTCATATTCTTTAATATTTGGTTAGAATCTAATATTTTCAAAGATGTATATAAAATTTTAATAGAATATTAATGTGAAGAAAACATAACAGATGCTAGGATGAAGATTACCTAATTCACTTAAATATGAGTAAATATTTTCAGAGGATTAGTTATATCTGTCCAACTTCTGCATGAAGTATTGTTTGCAATAATAAGTATGCAAACACTTTAAATGATGAAAGGACACAGAGTGTTCAATTGAAACAATATTTCAGACAGATTACCTGTCTTTGACATTACTTGTTAAGCTATCAATGGTTAAAACACAACTGAAATGCCCCCTTGGTCATTTCCAAAATAGAACATTTGCTGGACAGCTGCCATCAGTAATTTGCAACCAAGTCCTTGTTTATACATTTTACAGTAACTTTCTCTAGACATGCAATCTAAGTACAAATATGATATAGACATTTTCCCAACTTAAATAGATTGTGCCAAAAAAAGGACAATGACACATTTGAAGCCACTGTGTAGTATTGAATCACTGGAAAAATGTCAGATAAAGGTTTTGTAGTCAGAAAGAATACATTCTATTTTCTATTATATAACTCAACAAGGAAGAATTTCCTATCTTCAGTATATTTCACTATATTTTTGTCAGTGTGTTTTCCCCATGACATACGAAATAGGACATTATTACACTCCCGTGAAGAATAAGAAAATAAATTTTAATTTTAAAAGGGAGATGTCTGAATACTAAAGAAGAAGAAATCAATGAATTTCCTTTTCTTTAAGGAACAACATGGTTTTTTATAAAAGTTTGGAATAGGTCTAATGTGCACTAAGGAAAAATATTGGAATTACTGTTCATAAATGGTTTAGATTTTATAAAAATTTTTAATATATAAGCTATATCACTATTTTTTAACTTTTCCAAGCAAGACTTGTCATCTACAATATGTAAAAGAATGTGTATGAACAGGAAGATGAAAACATTCATTTATCAGAAAAGATCAAGACACTTCTGGTATTCTGAAGATCTCAAGATTTTTTTGTAGTATTCTCTGCAATGTTCTAATTTTCTATTCTGTAAAATAAGATTAAGAAAAAAATTACAGCATTCCCAAATGAACTAAGAAGATGGAATTATGGCATACAGCAACTCTTGTGATTAAAAGTGTTTCTGCTTTTTTACCTTAAATTCTCAAAGCATTAAAGAATGCTTTGAAATTTTCAACTTTGGTACTCAGCTGATTACACACAAAGAACTTAATATGTTTCAGGAGTGGACACAGACAACTTTTAGGCCAGCAACAGCTTTATTTTTCATCATCCCCACATGAACCAAGCTCTCATGCCGGAAATTTATTCCTGGAAACAGAATTCCCAGAGGCAGATACACTGTCTAGCAAGAGGGTGAGGAAACTGTAGTTCGGAGGTATTTTCTCTTTTCTTCTGATGTAGCTGAGAATGAAAAGAGACCCTAACCCAAATGAACATGAAATACTATTGAAAGTATTTTAAAGAACAGCCAGTTAAGAGAACTGATCTGCACTCCCTTGACTACTTGATTTACAACTACTACAAATAGTCAATTACTAGGAGAATACAGAAGAAAACTTTATTTGACTCAGTCATATCTGAAATGAATTCCTGTATTTACTTCTTTAAGTTCATTATAGTTTTAAGAATGTGGCTAATGTAAAACAATAGAATAAATTGAATTTATGGAATAGTTCTGCATGTGCAGTTCACAAAAGAAAAGCTTTTCAAAATCATATTCTATCTGAACATTACCTTTTCACTACTGTCCTATTGTCACCCACTCATATCTCTTTCATTGTCATTAATTGTCTATGAAATCCAGCCATGCAGTCGTCGATTTTTGGAACTAGTTTTGATTTCCTATTGTTTTGGCTCATTACTGTAGGAGAAAAAATTTATATTTTGAGGAGTGGGGTGGGGAGGAAGAGAAGAGAAAAAGGGAGGTATTTTTCTTCAGCTTTTAATGAATCAGAAACACTAGTTTAATTCTGTTTTGAAGAGGTACTCTGTCCCTTTTGGTTTTATTTTTTGACTATGCTTTTATGACCATCTTGCACTGTGTGCTGTGTATTTCTTCTGTTCCTTGTGTTTTGCCATTAGGTCAATGAGCCAAATTGTGCTTAAGCAGGCAAAGTGAAAGTATGCGGCTGAATACCTTTTTGATAGAAACTCAAAGAGCATAAAGGGTCTGTTAGACTGCAGAATGAATATGACATAACGCTGAGTGCAGTCTTGCAATATGCAGGACTTAAAGGTAAAAATAAATGGGGCAGTGCCACTTACACAGAGTTCACAGAATGGCACAAGCTTTTGTCAAATTTTCTGATAGAGACTTTATAGACACAATAGCAAATGCTTTGAACTGACAGACACACTTTCCTTTTGCTTAGCCAGGTGCAGCGCTCTGCACACAACTATGAAGTAAATTATTCTTGAGAAGATCTGAGAATGAGGTATAAAAAATAATTTATCATTACTTTAAGCTACTATTTAATCTAGATTTTCAAATATTGTGAGTACTGTGTAATTTGCATGAGAAGAATTTGTAAATTTGTGAATTTCCCCCATCATCTCAGAAACATTAAAATTAATCTTTCGAGCCATTGTTTCAACATACACAAAAAAGTGGAACAGTGTGCCTACTGCTCTACTTGAACAGAGAATGCCCATAGCCAACCATAATATATGTATTCTTCTGCAAAAAAAAAAAAAAAAAATCTTGGCACATTCTAATTCCTTTCCACCCATTCACTTATTTATTCATTTTTTTATTTCTGTAAATATCTTCCTATTCAGTGCACCAAGTTATTTTCTGAATATCAACTATAACCTCAACATCTCATTATCTCCACTATCTCAGTGTTCAGATCAGAGGTGACTGATACTCCCAGTCAAAATGTTATAAAGGTCAGGCCTTACAGCTGAGAAAGTAAAAAAGTTATCTTAAGTAATCCCATCAAAATATAGCTTCTAAAAGAAATTCAAAATTCACAGAAGCACCTGCAACTGTTTCCTTAATCAAGTCCTATAGCTGTTATTTTGCTGCAGTTCATATTGCTTTAATGAAGGTTCAGCTTTCATCACCATTAGAAGCACTGCATTCAGACACTTTTTTTTTGTTTTTCTAATTGCATCAGCTTACTTTTTATATAGTTGTCACACATATAATTAATAAACATTATTTACATGACAAGGCTATTCTTTTTTTTAAAGTTATAGAGTAAATGGGGGGAAATAAACATTTACCATGTTTCTGTTACTTCTTTGCTGAACTTTAGTTAAAAATTACTATTTTCAAAAATAAAAGGTTTTATTCAGTTAAGTTTTAGTGACTTTCTGTAAAATGTCATGGAAAAAAATATACTGGATATCCATTAATGAAATTTTTTCAGATCTTGTTTGCATATTTGCCTTCATTCTGCCCCTTATGCAACTGCTTAGTTTGTGGTGGTGAGATGGGTTGACCCTGGCTGGTTGCCAGGTGCCCACCAAAGCCGTTCTATCACTCCCCCTCCTCAGCTGGACAGGGGAGAGAAAATATAACAAAGAGCTTGTGGGTCGAGATAAGGACAGGAGAGAGATCACTCACCAATTACCGTCACGGGCAAAACAGACTCAACTTGGGGAAAATTAACTCACTTTATTACAAATCAACCAGAGTAGGGTAATGAGAAATAAAACCAAATCTCAGAACACCTTCCCTCCACCCCTCCCTTCTTCCCGGGCACAACTTTACTCCCGGCTTCTCTACCAACCCCCCCGGCGGCACAGGGGGATGGGGAATGGGGTTTATGGTCAGTTCATCACGAGTTGTTTTCTGCCGCTTCATCCTCCTCAGGGGGAGGACTCATCACACTCTTCCCTGCTCCGGTGTGGGGTCCCACCCACGGGAGACAGTCCTCCACGAACTTCTCCAACGTGGGCCCTTCCCACGGGCTGCAGTTCTTCACGAACTGCTCCAGCATGGGTCCTTTCCACGGTGTGCAGTCCTTCAGGAGCACACTGCTCCAGCGTGGGACCCCCACGGGGTCACAAGTCCTGCCAGAAAACCTGCTCCGTGGGCTCCTCTCCAGAGATAAGCAGGTCCTGCCAGGAGCCTGCTCCAGCGCAGGGCTCCTACAGGGTCACAGCCTCCTTCAGGAACCCACCTGCTCCGGCGTGGGGTCCTCCACGGGCTACAGGTGGATATCTGCTCCACCGTGGACCTCCATGGACTGCAGGGGGACAGCCTGCCTCACCATGGTCTTCACCACGGGCTGCAGGGGAATCTCTGCTCTGGCGCCTGGAGCATCTCCTCCCCCTCCTTCTTCACTGACCTTGGTGTCCGCAGGGTTGTTTCTCTTACATGTTCTTACTCCTCTCTCCGGCTGCCGAATACCGCCTGTCCCAACTTTTTCCTTCTTAAAAATGTTATCACAGAGGCGTTACCACTATCACTGATTGGCTCGGCCTTGGCCGGCGGCGGGTCCGTCTTAGAGCCGGCTGGTATTGGCTCTCTCTCGAACACAGGGGAAGCTTCCAGCAGCTTCTTACAGAAGCCACCCCTGTAACCCCCCCCGCTACCAAAACCTTGCCACACAAAACCAATACAGGTGGCTATGTTGTTTGATTTTCTTCTTTCATTATTTCCCTGAGTTTTTTTGTTTGTTTGTTGGGGTTTTTCTTCATCTTAATCAGTCCTTTTAGGGAATATTTACATGTTTTAAAATAAATAAGAAAATAAAATAAATAACAAAACTCAGACTGTTAAAATCAGGTATTTGCAAAGGGTCAACAGTGGTCTAACACAGATGGCCTGGACAAGTTCCTATACCATATTTTACACTCTTTCAAATCAAGCAGTCATTAATCAGTTCTGAACCAAGCTTCTGCCTAAGGCTACATATTGGGTAATAGTCTTAAATAAACTGTAGGCAGAGAAGCAATTGTATTTCTTCTGTCAAATTCAGATTGTTCACAAGAGGTGCTAAGTACCTTTCAGTAGCTCTTAACTTTTATCAGGAACAGTAGAAAGTCTGCATTAAGCAGCATTACAGAGATGAGAATATGATGTACATAAATATCCACATCTAGTTTTTCACCAAATCTTGTCTTAAAATAAATACGATGAAAAAAGAAAAAAAAAACAACACCCGAAACCCAAAACCCACCTACATAGATTTAAGATATGTTAACATACTTTCTACTCTTTTGTTTCTGTCAAATTCACGTTAATTCTAGACTTTGGAAGATTTCATTAAATTAGTCATGCTTAGATTTGCACATGTAGGCTTTTATATTTCAGACTATCAGAAAATAAGCATATGCAATAAATCCAAATATGAAACAAATATTTTGAAAGGGTTTTTTTGATGCATACTTTGATTATATTGCACTACAAGGCAGGGCTACTGGTGTACATAAAACTTAGCTGTAATGTGCATTTTGTTTGTATCACAGTATTCCGTGAAAACATTTTTTCAGATTTGCTTGGTTACAAACCATCAACACGATAGACAACATGCAATTCCACTAGTAGAGAATACTGCATTATATGGATTTGATTGACCAAGGGAATCTTAGAGACATTTGTCAGAGTAACTGAGCTCAGAGGTACAAGTCACCTTCCTTACTTAATTTACACGTCTTTTAAAAGATAAACTTTTTTTTTAGACTTAATTTTTAAATCATATCCAACAAAAGTGATTTTTTTTTTTTCTCCTTTCTTCTAGAAATCAAGTAGAGAGAGACTCATATACCTGTTTATGACAACTGGGAATTATTTCTTTAATCTATGCCAGCATTTTATATATTCATCAATTATGTACATACATTTTTTCTATACCTTCCTGCATGTAATTGTAGGAAAAGATCTATGGCATGGGAGTATAGTTTTAAAACCAAATTTAAGGTCCATTTGCTATGGAACTTGTCTATTATTTACAGAAGCTGTCGGTCTTAATGTAATTGGACAAATCTCTACACAAAGACACTGTAATTTAACGTGTGGTTATGTTGTGCACTTAATATGATTTTTAAAAGTTTCTGGTTAAAAGAAGAGATATGCAATAGGTGAAAACATTCAAAATATAGCTCAAGAGGCAAATTTTCTTTTTTGAACAATATTTTTCCCTAAAATAGGTTGTGGTTTTATCAGTTGCCAGAGTATTAGCATCTGTTTGCAAATGTTTTATATTTGCTGGAAAATATTTCAAATGTGAAAATGAATAAACTTCCATTTGACAGGTATATTGCAGTTTTTCAGCGAAGAGTTCAATAAAAAAGGCAAGAAAATATTTATTACCTATTAAAAGGGAAACAGGACGGTTTAAGAGATTAGGGAAATTGCCTAAGACAAGGCAGTACGAGAGAGTTATTTTGGGAACTTCCTTTATAGCAATCATGGAACAGCAAGTGCAATGTCATCTGTGCAACATTAATAAGAAAAAAAAAAAAGAAAAAAAAAAGGATCTCTTGATCCTAATAAGTGTTTAATTTATTATATTCAGAATTGTGTAGAGGTTTTGCAGAACATCTGAAACAAACAGTATTTGCCTGAGAGTAATGTTAATCACAATCATCTGTGTTGTAGTAATTTACACTACATGGGATCAAAAGACAGGTTGTATGAACATGGGAGGAGGAGAGGAAATCCATCCAGAGTTCCAAATACAAAGAAAATACCTCTGGCTCAAAAAGCATTAGTGCCCAAAATGGAGACTAGGAAGGTACTCTAGGAGAGTATTGCATGTCTGCCCCACTGTGTTACTCTGCTAGACATCTGCTATTGGCTATTACTAGAATCAGCATAAATGAACCTTTCACTAGCGTAACCTTTCACCTGACATTGTACAGCTCTTCTTCTGTTTTTACTTTCCTCATTATTCATGCTATGTTTGCTGAAAAGGTGAGTAAAGATAACAGCCTGTACTTAAACAGAGGTTTTAGGTAGAAGAAAAGCAAAGAAGGTGATAAGGCAAGAGAGAAGTGCTAAATCTGTATGCTCAGGCCTTTAGAGAGCAAGACACAAATTCTGATCATGTTTTTACTCTTTATTCCATGCTGTGATGAAATAAATGTACCTTTCAATTACTTCTGGTGTCATTTAAATAAAAATACAAGAAAAAGTATATTTGCATCCAGAGGGGAAGAAAATAAAAAAAAAAACAAAGCAAAGTTTTAAAAGAGAGCAATGGTTTTTTCTCTTTCCATAAATGCTGTTTTTGCCTTGTAACACAGAGCAAGAGTTCATATTACATACTGACAAAGTTTTTCCTTAAGAAATACACCGTATCTCAGCAATAGCACATGTACTGTGGATTGTTACAGCCATTTTCTCTCTTCTCCCCTTACATATTTCTCTTAGCGTAAATAGGCTTTCAGGAAATCATAAAGTGCTCCATTTGACATCTCTGTAGCTCTTTTGTTTCCATTTTCATCCCAAGAGATTTTTGAGGTTCTTAATAGAAAAATTGGTATTTTCAACTTAAAAAGAATATTTTTTTGTCTCTTGTTTGCTAAAGATGTTCTATCCAGTACATCAACAAGTCAGTTATTTTACAATGGTGACAATACCACGGCTAAATCATTTACATACATTAAAAACAGGCATTTAAACTGAGTCCTCAATTATTTTACAAATTATGATGTTGTATCTTTATGAATGTCTTCATGAATATATCAAGTTGTGAAAAGCTGAATATTGAAGCAAAGTAGCCAGATGCTTTTATAAAAATATTTAGATTTTGGCATCTCTAAAAACATCTGAAAAGGAACAAAACTTTCTTTTTCACCTGAGCAATGACAGCTTTTCCCTTTAGAAATTTGTTTTTTAAATCCATTTGAGGGGCGGGAGGGATTCATATGCTGCCTTAGACATTTTAGTGCTCTTTCTTCTCTCTTTCTGTTTCCAGATTTTCTGCAACATCTTCTCAAAATGAGTTGAAATCTCAGTATAAAAACCAGAATAATGTGACCTATTACCAGTTCTAATACTTAAAGACCTATGCAGCAAATTTTAAAAGAACAATTAAATCACATCAGTTTCCTCAGGTTGGGCTTCTTGGATGGATTTCCACTGACATTTTTAATGTTTAGAATCTCTAAAATAAAAGATGAAAGAAGTGAATAATGTAAACACAGTAAAAACAAAACTTGAAAATATAGATATACTTCCTTAATTAGAAAATACATCATACACTAAGCATAAAATAAATACATAATTACTTAGTATTTATACATTGCTCCATAAGCATACAATTATTAAAAAGTATGGCATCATCACTTTGCTATATTTTTATGTGTCTTTGTTAAAAAAATCCACTACATAGCACATTGTTTTGGTCTGGACATTGATGTGCAATGAACACTGCTAATTCAGTGCAAGATAAGCTGTTTGGCAAAATTTAAAATGTTTGGTTCTTCTTATTTTATTTTTATTTTCATAATAAACAGAGCAAAAGTAAGCACATTCCCTAAAGCAGAACATCAAAGCCAATATGACAGAAGCTGGCAAATAACAGTCAGCCATCAACCTATGTTAGTTATGTTATGCTATGTTATGTTATGTTATATTTATTATTGCATTACATTTCAATGTGTTCTATTTATCATATTTCAAACACAAAGAATTCATGGGATTCTCATGAAGTTTTCTGATCCTCCCCATTACAAAAAATCCAAACTGGATAGGAGCTCCAAAGCATTTTAAAGCCACTATGACTAAATTAATATGAACAAATTGCATCTACTTTGAGGTGATTCTAATTTGCACCAATGGCTAACAAAACAGTGAAAGGAATACTTTCCATGTTAAAAACATAAAATAAAATAGAATTTCTCTGAAATAAAGTCTGTGGACTCACATGTGACATCAGTTGTCTCTTTAAAAAAAAAAAAAAAAAAAAAGACTTGAAGCATCAGATAATATTAGCAAGTGCCATAGATTTTTTTCAAAAATACTATTTTTGGTGTTGAAAAAAATTTGAGTTTCAGGAGACAAAGAATGATGAGCTGTTAACTGTAACTACATTCCAAATTTTTCACCATAGATATATTTAAATATGAGCAGGCTTCTGGCACAAACAGAAAACATTGTTATTTAGTTGACTCAAAGACATTTTCTTTTCCCCCTTAAGGTCATCATATTGATTCTGGCAAAATACTGCAAATATTAAATCCTCCAGTCAATAAGCTTAATACTGACCTAAAAAAGTCAATATATGCTTACTAGCTGCAAAACAGTAACAGAACTTGGCTTGGTATACTCTGTTCTGTATAATACTCTCTGCTTAAAAGCAGAACTATTTTTTTATATTTTAAAGGACAGGAAATGTTCTTTGCTGGAAAAAAATAGTGGTAAAATTTTTCAAAACATTTAAATTATCAGCATTCTCTATCGGTAAGCACATTTCTGCAAGTGGTATTGTAAAATAATATGAGGTGAATGACAACATCCCAACCAAGTTGGATGTTTTAAACAACCTCTTTTAAAGAAGTGGTTACATAGAAAACTTACAAAAATGTAATATGCCAGAACTAAGGACAAAAAACACTCAAACAAGTTTGAAACAAAAAGCTATAATCTTGATGAGGATATAAATCTCACACAACATTAACCATTTGCTGCCAATTCTCCCTTCGAGGTGAAAAATAAAAAAGTCAAGTAGCAAGGCTTACCAGAGCGCAGTTCCAAGTTCTGTTCAGAAAATGTAATGTGGAAATGTAGCAAAAATTCATTTAAATATCCTAAGAATGAAGCAAAAGGTTTGGTACATAAAAAGCTGAGATTCAGAAAGGACTTAAAGATGGCTAGAGGTAAGTACACAACACAAGCTCTCAATGCAATCACAGAAATTTGCACTTTTCATCAAAATATTATTCTAAGCAAAGATATTTGCTTTAAGGCTTGAACTGTGTCTCTAGGAAGAATTTTTTTTTTTCCTTTCAATGAACAGTTGAATGGGGGGGTTGTTTAGTTTAGTAGTATGATTTTGCCCATTTCTTTCTAGAATCATTAAGAACTGGAGGAGGGTATGTGACAAGATAGGAAAATTACCAAACTAACCAAAAATTCTGATCTTTTGATGACTAAACATATGTATTATTGCATATTGCCAATATAGAATTTACATCTTTGGATCTCACTGTTTTACCACACTGTGGTGTGGAAAGACATTTTTCTCAATCAGTTTTGTTATATGTGTTCTGTCAATAACAATGTCCTATCATAGACACAGTTCATGCCTTTCCAAGGCCTCAGTTAACAAACTGCTCATTCAGTTAGACACTTTTTATGAAGTCTGATGTGTTATTTTCCCCTTTGTTCTGACAGAAAGAACAAGATGCATAGTGATTCTATAGCTTATATAAAGTTCAGATGCTCCACCATATGGGTAGAACAGCATGTTCATTGTTCATAGGTGGTAAAACCTATTTGCTACATAATTGTCTCTAGTAGAAGATTAATTTCTCTCAGCAAGTGTTTACAAAATTACTATACAGGATAAACTATTTGTAGTGAATAGTTCACTGAATGTAGTCAAGTTGTAATTGTACAGACAAAAGTGGGGAGAACATCTAAAGTAAGGGGCTGTCAAAGGCCAAATGCATTTTGAAAACTGTATGTTCAGTGGGAAATAGGTATTTTTTCACATTGACATTGAGATTATTAGCTGATGGACATTATTTAATAAGCTAAATGATGGGTTTTAAACACAAATCCTTTGTACATGCACTGTATGACTATTGATTTGACATATCTTAATTTTAGTTTCTAAACAGAAGAATTTCTGTAATGTTTAGTTTACAGAAGTAATAAAATAGTCCCTAGGATATAAAGTTGGGGACTGAAAAGATAACAACTTGTCCTGGTTTTGGCTGGGATAGAGTTAATTTTCTTCCTAGTAGCTGGTACAGTGTGTTTTGGATTTAGTGTGAGAATAACATTGATAACACACTGATGTCTTAGTTGTTGCTAAGTACCACTTATCCTAAGTTAAGGATTTCTCAGTTTCCCATGCCCTGCCAGCAAGCAGGTGTACAAGAAGCTGGGAGGGAGCATGGCCAGGACAGCTGACCCAAACTAGCTAAAGGGATATTCCATACCATGGAACGTCATGCTCAGTATATAAACTGGAGGGAGTTGGCTGGGAGGTGCGGATCACTGCTCGGGCATCAGTCAGTGGGTGGTGAGCAATTGCATTGTGCATCACTTGTCTTTTCTTGGGTCTGGTTTCTCTCTTTCTGTTATATTCCTTTTCATTACAATTATTATTATTGTTATTATATTTTATTAGTGCTTAGTTGCTGTCTGGGCTTAAACCATGACACACCTTCAAAAAAAGGAAACAAAGGCTCAAAGATATAGTTAAATTATGAGAGAATACCTCAATCTATAGAAATCTTCATCTCTCTTGTCATATAATGAGCTGAGACTAGCTAATATATATGCTACCTATACAAGTTACAGTACATATTGTCAATACACAAGATTCAACAACCTAATGTTGTTGACAGCAACAATATTAGTTGATATAAAACCTGGGCTGTATGTTCTCAGAGAGACCTATATTATATTACAGAATTACAAAATGGTTGAGGTAGGAAGATACCTGTGGAGATCATCCAGCCCAACCATCCTGCTTATAGCATGGGAACCTACAGCAGGTTCCTCAGGACCATGTCTAGTCAGGTTTTGATATCTCCAAGGATGGAACCTCAACAGTGTCTCTGGACAGTCTGTTTCCATGTTTGATCACCCTCACAGTAAAAAAAGATTTGTTTTGTTTTGTTTGAGTGGTGTTTTGGGTTTTGTTTTGTTGTTTTTTGTTTGTTTGGGTTTTTTAAATGTTTAAATGGAATTTCCTGTATTTCAATAGAAATTGAAAAAAAATTGTGTCCATTGCTTTTTTCCTTGTCACTGGGCCACAACAAGAAGAGGCTCCATCTTCCTTACTCCCTTCCATGAAATATTTACACATTTTTATAACATCTTTCTGAGCTCTCTTCTCCAGGCTGAACAGTCCCAGCTCTCTCAGCATTTCTTCATATGACAAATGCTTCAGTCCCCTAATAATCTTTGTGGCCTGTGGCTGCTTGCCGTACTTGCTCCAGTACATCCATGTGTCTCTTGTATTGAGAAGCCCAGTACTGGACTCAGCACTCCAGGTATATTTTACCAGTGCTGATTAGAGGAGAAGGATCACCTTCCTCCACCTGCTGCACAACCACCTTCCTGATGCAGCTGTAGGCTGGTGGCTTATTTTTGCCACAAGGGCTCATCGCTGGCTCACGTTCAGCTCGTTGTCCATCAGAACTGCCAGGTCTTTTTCTGCAAAGCTGCTTTCCAACTGGTTGGTCACCAGCCTCTCCTGGAGCATGAAGTTATCAAATCCCAGGTGCAGGACTTCACATTTCCATTTGATGAACTTCCGTTTAATGAGATTCCTGTTATGCTAGGAACAGACATGGTGCCAAACATAGTAAAATCCCAGGGTAGTCAAGGCAAATTTTACAAAATAGTGAGTTCACTCACTCACTGAAACATATTGAAACTGCTGAGTGTAGTGTCCATTGTTTTCGTGTTAGCCCAAATGTAATAATCATTATTTACTTTCCTAAAGATGGCATAAACATTAACTGAAAATTACCATGATTATTTATAGAATTTTTATTGTTGTTTTTATAATTAAAAGTTACAGTAGAATCAATTTGAACTGTGATGTAATGCTGAAATTAGATGCTTTTTTAAATCCATATGTAAAATGCATTAATGCAAATATTTATTATGGTATTCATCAGCATTTATATTAAAAATTAATGATATTTTAAAATGAGTTATAGTTTGGGTTTTGTTTTGGTTTTGGTTCATTTCATTTACAGATATAGAAATTACTACATCCTTAGCATTAATAAAGAGTCTGAGCATCAAAGCTGTGTTCCCCCTTCTCATAGGAAGATAAGATGATATTGTCACTATTTAAACATTCTACCCAATTAATTAGTTTTACTTTCCTGGCACTTAATTCTGTAAACACTTAAGGAAAGCTGGCTTTCAGTTCCTTTTGTCCTCCTCGTTCACAGACTTTAAGGGGTGAATCTAAAGCTTCCTGACTAAATAAGGACTGTTTCAGGAGTTTTCCCTTTCTGTTCTGCTTGCAGGGGTCATTATAATATAGACTAATAGAATTCAGAATAAGATACTTCAATAGGATATCTAATTCCTTCCCCCACTGTAAGGTAAATTAAAAATACTGATACTTGGCAATCCACATAATTCCTGCAGTAGAATATAGTGTGCATAGTTAGCGTTTCATTCCCAGTCTGCTAGCAGAATTTGTGTGGCAAGCAGGGTTAGAATGACTGTGGAATCCTAATGGTACTTCCACACTTATGAAAATCTAAGTAAAAAAGGAGCTTAGCATAAAGAAGCACTGTCTGTACTTCTGTTTACTGGCACTGAATAATAAAAACATAATCAAACAATAATCAAGCAACAGTAACAACCCAGCAGGATGCTATTTTAGAATGCACATGTAGAAGTAGAATGATGTCTTTTCTTTTTTCAGGTCTTTACAGTGTTATCATAGTTATTTTCTTTATAAACTTTGGTTTTTTGCATTGCTGGCTCCCTCTTCTTGAGAGTATAACACTTCCCAGAAAGCTTGGTCTGTTAACAGAAAACATCATCAGCTGCTTACTGAGCTTGAAGAGCTCACATTTCAATCTGTAAGTATTGCATGCTTGCTGCAAAGAGCTCTCAAGTAATCCCTGTGCTGAAATTCAAAATGAAAAAGAAAAAAGAAAGAAAAAAATGGTATCTGCTTATAGACTTGTTATATACATTGTGCTAAAAGTAATCATTACCTTATTTATAGCAATACATTCATCCGTTTACACTAATTAAACTGTAAACTTAATCTCTTAAGAAAGACTGTTATAGATGATCCTGTAATAATTCCCAAAGAAGTTGTAGTAGTGCCTTAATTTTTCCCAGCCTTTTTACTTCTCTGATCCTGTTTCGTACAGAGAACTGTGAACCCTGGTAGTCTCTATTTCAGTTTATTTGCTATGAACATTCAGTATAGAATAAATAAGTATGTTGGTGTTTAAATTATTTTAGTGTCTTTTCAAGCAAGTATAAAATTGATTGATCAGGGCAAGCAACAGAGAGAATTTTGGGAGGCAGGTAGCAGAATTGTAATAACTTATTTGCAAAAATATGTTTCTTGTAAATAAGGATTAAAACAGAGTCCAGCATAGTCTCAGTGAAGAAATTTCTGTGGACATAGGCTAGAGTATAAACAGCAAAGAACATTATTATAGGTAGCAAAGAATGTTAATATAGGCTGAAGTGCATTTTTAATAACTTACGTTTGAGAAAGGTGATTAATTTACTTTAGGACTGAATATTTTAAACATAACATGCAGACTATATTATACTGAACTTGCTCAGCTACCTTCTGACACTCTGCTTGTCTCCTGAATTCAAAGTGCCCATTCAGTGTGCAATGAAATAGCTGTAATTAAAAAATGTTTATTTTTTGTCTTTAAATACATTGCTTAACACATAGGGATCTACCTATTAACCTATGGCATATCCAGATCTTCCAAACCCACAGTATAAAAGTGCAAAATAGTACATGGCACGATTTATTTACGCTATGCAAGAATTCTTAGTTTTAGAGACTTCAACAACCATAGCACAGTCATAATGCTTTATCCATTTTTTGCAGTGCAGGAAATTAACATATCATCAATTGGTATTAAATTCTGGTATGCACGCTAATGGACAAAACCCAGTAGAAGCCTATGTAAGAGAAACTGGAAAAGTGGATCACTGAAAGTGTGGTCTTAGTTTTCCAGGTGTCACAAAATATTTACCAAAACAGGTATGGTTTTGTTCTTAACTCTCAAGCAAAACTGAGTTTGTGTTTAAATGAATAGGAGAAAAAGTTTAAATGAAAGATGAAAAAAGATGCAGTTAAGTTTTTCCTACCTCCCCCTCTGATTGAAGTTCCATAGCTTATGTCTTTGTCATATGAAATAGAAGAGACAAATGGATATCACTTCTTAGCTCCCATGCATTTTAAATATGCTTTTTAAATATGCCTTGAAAGAACCCCATGATATATGCTTCATAGGAAAACCAGGAAGTGACACAACATCTACACTTCCAATTGTATCCTAAAGGACATAACTTAATCTCCTTCAGCTACAAATGGATCCACAGCACTGATGTTTAACAGTTCAGTAGTAACTGATAGGACCAGAGGCAACGAGCACAAACTGAAACACAAGAGGTTCAGTCTGAACATAAGGAAACACTCCTTTACTGTGAGGGTGACTGAGCACTGGCAGGGGTTGCCCAGAGAGGCTGTGGAGCCTCTGTCCTTGGAGGTATTCAAAAGCCATCTGGACATGGTCCTGGGTAACCCACTCCAGGAGGCCCTGCTTCAACAGGCACATTGGACCGGACGACCTCCAGAGGCTCCTTCCAACATCAGCCATTCTGTGGTTCTGTGATTCTTTAATTCTGTAACCCTAGGATAGTCACAGGAATAAACTTGGTCTTCTTGGTCATCATAATGGACACTGCTGATCTGGATATTTTAATTCTAAAAAAATCCCCAAACTTATGCACTTTACAATCATAAGAATATTTCTGCATCTGAATACACATATAAATTACCGTAGGACATGCTAGAGCATGAAATTACCATGCATGAGCTGTTCTGTGCTAATTGGACATGTTACTTTATGATAAATTTAGACATAACCTATTACCTTTCACTGAGTAATCTAGTTTGAATTTGTCTTAGGCTTAGACTAGGTATACATGCAGTTACAGCAAAGGAGCTGAAATGAATTAAGTTCTTAGACTTGACAACTTGATTGTTTGTCTATAACCAGTTTGCAGGTCCTAAAAGGACTTTCTGAAAGATGAAGACAGGAACACACATAATAAATTTATTCAGTGATGGAGCTGGTTAAGACTGTTTGCAATGCATTTTGTAATACATATAGGCTTACATTTTTATTCCATAAATGTATAGAGACTCTAAGGGAACATTAAAATGAGAGACAATCCCACTGAAGAGTTAGATCATTTGAAGATAAAAGCTAAAACCCACACAGGCACACAGACGCCTGCGGGCATGACTACACACGAGCACAGAGTCAGCTGGCCAAACGTACAAGTAGCTCTGGTATTGAGGTTACATGTGTGTATTTGCATAGCAGTATGCCCAAATTCATCTGTCCTTATGAGCAGAGAGCACAGAAGTAAAACTTGGCAATGCTGGAAAATGTTGTTTCTACATTCTTCTGAAGCCATTTGGATCTGCTAAAATAGGGTATGTCCAGGATGAGAAAGATCAAAATAAAGGAAACTTACTGTTTCAGACATATTTGTGCTGTATCAGCTTATAGTATTAACTGAAAAAATAAAGGGAATTCCAGAGCAGAGAATTATATTTAGAATATTCTTCTCATGTATGAGAAAAATAGGTAGAGGAGTTAGGCTACATAGGTGGAAGCTTTTCAGCAAAACCTGATAGAGTTTCTGACAGATAATATGTCTGTGGTAAATAGTTTTAGAGTACCAATGGCTTGCATAAGTTCTCAGATAAATGTGCCCAAGGATGAGCTCTGGCCCAAACTGAAACTGGACATAACTAAAAATTCTAACAGAAAATCTTAGGAAGTGTATTGTAGGTTGACATATTTTATATACCAAGTTTCAAAAATGTTCACACTACATATTGTCTTGGTTGTACTTTTACTTGTTTTAATTTCTGCTACAGATGGAAAACTAGAAGTAATCTCAAACCAGAAAGTGATTTTTTTTTCCCATAGTATTGATCCCACTTTCATACTTCAGGTTCCTTTTTATTGCTATTTTAGAACACCTAATCAAAATGGACATGTGACTATACTAAACTTCTGTTTTGAAACAAACTAATTTTTCTATTGAAAAATATGTCAAAACATTCCCAGCCACTTCCAGGTTAACATTTAAGAACACAAACTCTGCTATTAAAATTATAATCAAATTAACTAAACAACAAAGATAATCCAGAAATTTGTATAAATGTGTCCTGCATAAAGCAGAACTGTGCCCAGTAGACAACTTTCCTGTTTATCAGATGCTTGTAAGGATACATTAGTGCTAATAAAAACTATTTTTTAATTCCAAGAATTGGAAGGTGCATGCTAAGAAAAAGTTGTTTGTTTTATTTTTTAAACAGCATACAAATTTAATTGTTTTGTTAGCTTAGTGGCAAGAAGAGAACAGAGAAGTTGCATAAAATAAATATAAGAACACACAGCTAGAACTGGATGCCAGTAAGCTACAGTTAACACTGGTTACCTATTGGAATGATTCTGCAGAAAATTTTGTCTGCTCCATCCAAATGATATAAGTGCTGTTTATCCATTGTTGAAATACTTTGCACTGGCTCCCTTTGCTGGGTATTGTCCTAGTTGGGTTTCTCAGGGCCCAGATGAACTGGATTCAGTTACAGGGTACTTATTTATTTATTTTTTCATAAGACTTTGATTGGTACTGAGGCCTGTACTCTAAATCAATGTAGGACTAATACAACACCTAATGAAAATAAGACAAGGCTTTCGGAGATTCCAACAGTGGCTATGCTGTAACTGAAAAATATTAAGGCTCTAATTTTCAAAGGGGATAAAATTAATTTAATATCTCAGTTCCAAGGAACTTTCAGCAAGTATTTAATATTTACCTCTATGGAGCTTTTCAAGCATTTCCAAATTATTTTTTATGGTTTGATTCCAGTCTGATATATTGATTTAAAAGACTACACTCACGCCCTCACATAGAAATCTCATAGGTTTCAGGAGGTGCCATATATTCACATAGGTATCTGCAAAATAAAAGTTCATAAAAATAAAGTCAATTTCTTAGATGATAATAAAGATTAATTTTGAATTAGCCGTTTGATACACAGTATATGAAATCAGATGTTTTTTATATAAACATATCTTCTCTGATATGTTAACATCTGTCCTTCAGATTTATCTAAATACAAGACTTAATCTTTACCTGTTTCAATCTTTTGCATACTGTTATGTACTTTTAACAAAGCACAAAAATGCCATCTTACCTAAATTCATCTTAGCATTTAAAACCATATAAATTGCAAAGTTGTCACCAAACTCTTTTAGTCCAAATGCTCTCCTTCACTGAGGAGCTCCAAGTAAATAGGTTAATTTTTCAGCTAAAGATTGAAGAACTTTTAAACAGAATTAATATATGCAACTGAATGTCATAACAAAAGACTTATTTATTTCTCTGATTTTAAGCTAATTGATTGGTTTTTTAAATTCTGATTGTGTCAATACTACAAAGTTTAGGTAGCAACACTGTAACTTCATTCAAGGGAGAAACTGTCTAGCTAAAAAGGAACTACTCATTCAAATTTATCTAAGAGAGGTTGAGTCTTGTGGAGTATTCTGTTCTTTTTTCTTCTTTTCTTTTCTTCGAAGGAAAATTATATTATTTGCATGTCTGAAAGCATGTAAAATTAGGGAAAGCTGGCTAACATTAAATCCACTTTACCAGATGAAGGTGGTAGCTTCTTAGAATACTTTATACACTCAGTTCTTATGAATTCTTTTTTTTTTCTTTTGAGATTTTAAAAATAAATCAGTGAAAACAAAACTTCTTAATAGAATTACACTACAGTAACTTCAACATGCAAAAAATAGAGTATCCTGAACACTTCTACAAATGGCATTTGTGAAGATCTTATGGTGTAAATAAGAATCACTAAATAAGAAGTCTTAGGCTAGGTACAGGGATACCACTACTGCTAGTGAGTACTACTGAGTCTACAAACCGAGACCTTTTTCATTTAGTTCTGCTTCTTATTACTTTACTTCACTTTTTTGCAGTACTTTGACTTCCTGACTAGACTTCAAGTAAAGATATATAATTTGACTTAAATGACACTGAGAAGGTGGACTTTCTGATAAATCAAGTGTTTTCACAGGATATTATTATATTATCACTGAAGAATCACCTACATGTCCTTTGAAGTACATATGGTCAGGCATTATACTTACCTATGCTGGAGATTTTTGGGGTAGGCAACCAGGTTTTAACTATTCTCCATAACACTGTAAATACTACACCATTAAAGGTAAAAGTCCCGCTTTCAGTGATTCCTAGTGGGCATCTCAGACATACATTCTTATATTCAAGCTGTCTACACAGTGGAAAGCTTTATTTTATTGACCCAGATTTGGCCATTATACTTCAAAATCTTCAATCCTTTCATAGAGCAAGAAACTCTTTTATACAGTGAGACAGAAAAACAAGAAAAGTGACAGAATAAAAGGAAAGTAGAATCACTGAGGCTTAACTTCATAGAAGAATGGCATAGAAAATGGGTTTGTTCTGACTTTCCATCAAGAACAATTAATCTACCAGACCCGTAGTTAAACTAAAAGGAGACAACAGGAACAGTGTAACTAAGTGATGCATTGGATCAGTTTCACAGATTATATTCAGTCTAATAGCAGGGAGAAAATTATTTTTTCTTGCTCAAATGAAAAGGTATAGGCATGGTAAAAGAACAGAGGATATCTGAAACAATGATCAAAGACTATCTCAGAGATTATCAAGGGATGGAACTGATTTTATTGTGTTATTTAATGCATAAAGTGTGAAAAAGAATTATATATGTATTTTTTTCCATATTAACTCCACCAGTAAATTGTATTAGAAATTTGAAGGCAAGAAGCAAATAAAGCTACTGCTGAATGCATTGAAGGCTTGTCTAAGGCATTGAATACAAAATAATTTATTATTCTCTTCCTGTGACAACTGACATGTCTTCAGAGTGGAGGAGAGGAGGGAGAATATTTGACTACTTACTTTTAGAAGGTCTGCTTTGATATATTTTCCCTTCTTTTGCAACCATGATTCATGGTGTCCAAGTTCGTGGCACAGTATTGCCTGCATATCACACCTATGAAAGGATAAGCTGTAAAAATTTTCCATTCAAGCTGCTAGCAACAGTATGATGTCCTCATCTACCTGTATATTAGTCTGTTGTGATGAAATAACCACCTTAACTTGCTCTTTCAGTGGTTATTCTATGATATGATAACCTTCCAAATGGTTTCATGTCTTTCGAGTATGTAAAAAGATTCTGCACACTTCAGTTCTGAAAAAAAAAACCAACCACCAACAAAAAACCACCAACCACTGATCTGATTCTGATACCTGATTTTCCTCTAGACTCTTCATTATTTGGAAACAGTATGTATGAAATACTGAATTAGATAGTGTCAGGGTTTACACAGAAGAATATCTGGTGGCCCTTAAATGAAGTACAGATTTTCTTTTCTGGAAGTTAAATCATATAAGAGAGAATTTTGCATGAGCTATTGATAATAACCAGCATATTCTAGATTTCATAACCCAGAATAACTGCATCTCATATCTTATTTTCTGATATGGCTATGAAGCAAATGAACAAATGGAAAACCTTTTTGGCTGGGCATACTGTAATCTAGAAAACTACCGAATCTGATACACATCTATCTCATTTTCTGTTTCTTGTTCACAAGAATCTAAAGGGTTTACTAGTCTCTAAACATTTTATTTTCTACTTGAATTTAGAAGTCAAAAAAAAAAAGATCAGAATTGACTGACTAGTTTTTGCATTTGGTTGGGTTTTTTGTGGTTTTTTTTCTCCCTATTCCACAGAAGTACTCAAGATCTTTAAAAGCTATTATTCTGCATCAGATTTAAAACCAATTAGCCTGTAGGCGAAACGTTCATGAAGAGGTGAGATTAACATTTATGCTCAGGTTTTGTTGAGGTTTCTATTCAGCCTTATTCACAGGCTATTGTTTATTCTAGGACAACTTATTTTCTGTTTGCCTGTCTGGTGCTCTCCTTCCTAAATATTCACTGGACAAGGAATGTGGGTCTGAGATTTCAAGGGCTATAAATGCTATTTGGGCTGTACAGACAATCACAGCCTCAGTAAATATGTAGCTATTTATACAATGTGGAACTGCTGTCAAAGAAAAAGCCAGAGATTTTGTCAGATATTGTCCCCTCATACTGATGAAATCATATTTAGATCACATTAGCAGGGGAATCCTCTAATCAGTAAGTAATACTTATATATTTAGAAGATGAACAGAAACATTACTGGCCAAGGCAGTTAATGAAATCCAGCATTGCTCAGTGTTAATTTTCAGTGCTGCTGAAGTATGTGCAACAGAATTACCTCCAACCACAGATTAAGGCTCCATTGCTTCTTATTTTCTCATATCAGCTCTAGTGAGACTGCCTACATGCCCAGAATCTTCAGCCAAAATCCGAGGTGAAAATCACCACAGATGTAAGACATTAAGTGATCAGGATTTGGACATCTATGGCTAGGTGAAAGTTATTTAGTCAGTTAATTTCTATTGAGGTAAATAAACTCCCATTAAAGTTCACCTGTTTTAAAGGTGCCAAGCCATTTTTCTGCATTTGATCTGGCTGTGGGTATCAAAACTGCCTAACAGTTTAAACATTAGGATCTCATTTCAGTAGGAATTAACCACCTAACTTGCTTGGTGAATGTGTTTTGACAAAGCAGTGCTTCACAAATAAATTCAGTTTCATTGGAATAAAGGGCTTTAAAGTTACCTACTGATTTTAAGAAATTTTCCATGAAACGAAGTTGGTAGAAAGACTTATTTGAAAGTCAAGCCTGAAATTTTCACAAAGTCTATTGGAAGGAATGTGATATAAAGAGAGGTCATGGACCAGACATAATTTGATGAGCTGAATGTGGTCTGTGTAGTACCAAGACTACTCTTTTTATGTACTTTTTTATGGTACTCCTAATGTTTTAACATTACTGAAAGTAACTATCCTCCCATCATTTTTTAAATAGAATATGGTAACTAATCAATGCCTTGGCCCTGTATTTTCCAAATGATTACATTAAGTTTTATGTATCATATTTGACATGCTTACTGAGCTCTGATTTGAAACAAAAAAAATGGAATTCAACTTGATTTATTCAAAACCCACTGAAAACTATTGAATAAAAAACACACCTGTCGTGGTTTATCCCCAGCTGGTAACTAAGCACCACGCAGCTGCTCACTCACTCCCCTGACCCAGCAGGATGGAGGAGAGAATCGGAAAAAAAAACCAAAACCTCATGGGTTGAGATAAGAACAGAAAGGAAGAAAATAATAATTATAATAATAACAATAATAAAATTACAATAATAATAATAAAACAATTGGAATATACAAAACAAGTGATGCACAATGCACTTGCTCACCACCTGCCAACTGACACCCAATTAGTTCCTGAACAGCAATCCCTCCCAGCCCCACTCCCCCCTGTTTATATACTAGGCATGCCATCACATGGTGTGGAATACCCCTTTGGCCAGTTTGGGTCAGCTGCCCTGGCTGTGTCCCCTCCCAACTTCTTGTGCTCCTCCAGCCTTTTTGTTGGCTGGGCATGAGAAGCTGAAAAATCCTTGACTTAGTCTAAACACTACGTAGCAACAACTGAAAACATCAGTGTGTTATCAACATTTTTCTCATACTGAATCCAAGACATAACACTATACCAGCTACTAGAAAGAAAATGAGCTCTATCCCAGCTGAAACCAGGACAACACCTCTACCTTGATAATACACATAAATGTTTGTCTCAGGACAGGTAATGGAATCTAAACTGTCTTTGACCCATATCCCAAAAAAGAACGAAAAGTTGCTAGTCAGAAGAAAAAGAGAGCTTAGTGGAGAAAAATCCTATGTCATAATATCCATCCAGCTGGCTAAAAGCTTAGGAAAAGATTAATACTTATACTACAAATTAAAATGTGAATAAAATAATGTAATTTTATACCACTTTCATTGTAATTGAAAAGGTGTAATGGGAGAGACGGATGCGGTTAGAAATGTGCAAGTAATGAAGTACCTCAAATTGTGAACACATGGGTAATTAAAGGGAAACTAATCTCATCCAAAATAGTATTGGGCATTTGCTAATCAAATGATAATGCTAATATTGCTATCCAAGAAAGTAATTTTCTATTCCAGACATTTTGCAGTTTTATAATGCATCATGTTATGTTTGTTGCTGAGGACTTTAATTGGGAAATGTTGTTTCAGTGCTTGTTCAAGAAGCAGGCTGACACATCCTAATAACGTATAATTCAAAGGATTATATTTAATTCTATTAAAATTATATTTAGATTTTGTACTTAGATTTCCTAGAAAATGTCATGATTTTGCATTTGCTATTGTGCTCATTGTATTTACCATTTACCATTGTACACATTGTAAAAGTTCTGTTAAATTTATGTAGCAACATATATGAATTTTTTCCATGGTTAATCCTTGTAAAACCACTTTCTCTTCTTGTGAATAATACTTTTTGCATATACAGTAAAGAGGGAAGAGTGAGATGCCACAAAGTATTTATTTTTCTTAGAGTTCAGTTTTCTTTTCCACTTGGGTAACCCCCAGGGTCAGGTATTATCATTTAGCAGAAAAGTAGTGAAAATTGGACTGGATCTAGGAAGATGTCACATTCCTTCATTTGAAAATGAACTTGCCAATAAACCTGGTATACATCACTCATAATTAGATGACAAGATGTCAGACCTCAAAGCCAGACTGTAAAGCTTGGTGTGAAGAATCCTTGAGCCTTGCTTTTCAAATACAAGTATTAAAAACGTAGAAGAGTGTCTTACCAAAGAAGGAGAGGCAAGCACTATTGATCTAATCTTCATAATCTTCATAACCTAGTTTCAGAAGCTCATAATTATTGTTTGCTTTGTGCCAAACAAGCTCAGGTGATGAATTTTGTCCTTCGTACTTCTGAATACAAGCCACCAAAACATGTAAATTAACCTGCATTCTGTCCAATACATACCATGGAATAGAAAAACAAACAAACAAACAAAACCAAACAAAAAAACACCAAAACCCCAAACCCAAATAACCCCTTCAATTACATTTTACAACCATATTTCAAACCATACTATAATTCTCAGTCAACAAAATATGGAGCTAGTGGAATAACTAAATGGGAAATTTTTTATAGTTCTGATACAAATCTCTCTCTCTCTTTCCAAATTCATCAATGCTTAATCTACCTGTCATTGGAAGTGTATGTTTTGCCAAGTGTTACACCACTGTATTTCACATTAAAATTCTCTTTAATTTTCCAGTAAGCCGGAAGATATGTTAAATAAACATTTCTTTTTCTTTTAGTTGTTTTAGTGGTGATTCCATATAACTTTCAGTCGTATCAATTTTTACTGAGCATAAAGTGCATTGCAGGAAAGCAGGCAAGCAACTTAGTTGGTAGTCACAGAGATGAAAGATCTTATCAAATGAGTAGTCTGCTGTAGTATGTAGGTAAGATTCACATTAGGAAATGAAATAAAAATACACTGTTGTAAACTGTTTAGATTTCTAATTTTGCTTTAATCAAAACCATTTTCACACAGTAATTCAATTTGTCTGACATTAATCAGAAGCTGGAAATACGAACAATGAAAATGGTTCTCATTAATAGGTAGGCAGCTGGATTTTCTCCATAAATATTTCAACAAAGAAGGCAATCCATAATATTATTGATTGAACATGAAATAAAAAGTGTCTATTTTTCACTTGCTGAGTGCACAAGAACTGATGTTCTGCTAATGGGAACTGCACATCCAGCAAGGAACAAACAAATTATATTCATGTGGCCTTTTGCTGTGGTGACTTCAGATATCACAGGCTAAGTAGTATGTCAGGCCAAATCTGAATCTGTATAGGAAAAAAGATGAAAAGTCAAACGGCTTCAGGTACTTACATTGGTAGTTCAGCAGTTGAATTTTTTTCCTCCAGTAAGCTGTGAACTTGAATCCCATCATGGTTCAAGACATCATTCTGCAGCTGGAAATAGTGTGTTCCAAAGTCTTGATATAATGCTCATTAAAAAGCCCATGGAAATTTTAAAAGAAAGTAGATGTTTTTAACTGTGATATCTAGACAAAATTCTTATCCAGAAAATCCTTAGATACAAATTGACTTGCTTTCTGAAAACAATCAAATACAGTTGTTCAAAGATATGTAAGAGAGCATCAAAAAAAATCACAGAATCAGAGAATCATTCACTGGGTCACCTAGCCCAGCATCCTGTTCAAAACAAAGTCAACACTGAAATGATGGGATTAGTCCAACTGGGTTTTGAAAACCTTCAAGCATGAAGACTGTGAAGTCTATCTGGATGACCTGCTCCAATGCTTAATTATATTTGCAATGAAGAATTTTCTCCTTGTATCTCATTCAGCCGTAACCTGTCAATTTATAACCAGTGTCTCTTTTCCCTGCTGTGCATATCTGTAAAGAGCCTGGCTCCCTTCTTTAACCATCTTTCATTTAGGCATTGGGGGACTGCTGTTCAACCCCCTGAAACTGTCTCTTCTCCAGGATGAACAAGCTAAACTTCCTCAGCTTCTCCTCACAAGGCAAGTGCTTCAACCCCTGACTATTCTGGTGGCCCTTTGCTCAACCTACTGCAGTCTGTCAATGTTTTTCTTGCATTGCAAGGCCAAAAACTGGATGTTCTTTTCCAGATGCAATCTAATGACTAGCAAGTAAAGGGGAGTAATTACTTTTCAAAGTCCACTGGCTGTGCTCCTGTTAATATAGTCCTGTATGCTTTTAGCCCTCAGGACTCATTTCAACAGACAGAAGTCCTTCAGTAATGTAGAAATGCATTTTCAAAACTTACAAAAAAGACTGATTTCAGCTGGAACATAGTATGTAGGATCTTTGTAATAGGAAAGTTAATTTTACATGCATATATATGTTTGCAGCATTTCCTCCCAGTCTCAATGTACAGGGCATCCATCTGTTTAGTTCATGGTCATGACACATCAGCTTTTTGCTTTGAGCTATGGTTGAACCATTTATATATGCTCCTTTCTCTGGTTGGTAATCATTAGAAGTTAAAAGCAGGTCGCTGGCCTTCCACATTCTCATCAACTTAGTTATCTCTGCCCATATGCTAGCAGTTTCTGGTCATAAATTCCCATCAGCTGGGCTACATGATTAATGTAAGAAAGAACTGAACTGGAAAGAAATTAACCCTGCAGTCCTAATAAAACACAAGACTACAGTGAGAGGCTCATAAAAAATTTTATAGTTTTATATGAAATTTACAAAAACATGTTTTCCACAGCTGTACAGAAAATCAGGGAATAAAACCAGATTGCTACATAGACCCCACAACACTGAAGTCAGGGCAAAAGATGAACTGGAATCAGATGGATGGGAATGAGGGTGAACGGCTGGGAAGGCTCGGGCAGTGGGAGGGAAGGTGATACCTCCTTCTCCCAGTAGTGTCAATCTGTGAGGTTAACTTTGTTGTCTCATGTACCTTCATCATAAAATTGGGGTAAGAATCTGAATGGAACTCTTAAAGGAAATGCAAGGAAGAAATTTGCTGTCACAACAAGCATCAGTCACCAGGAATTCTTTCTAATTAATGTAAAGTGAACTGGAGAGTATGCAGAAAGACAGGATCTCTGATGATGTGAGGGGGCCACACACAAAAAAAGTAATTTCCATCTTCTCTTTCCAAAGAGCTCTTGAGCTCATCACCTTGACCTCCAGGACTGAGATCATCAAGGACCACAGCCATGAGCACTAACTGTACAACATCAGCTCCTGGTATTGTATACCCAAAGCTAGGATGATTGTTTAGGAGATGACTGTTGAGAATTGACTGCTTTGTGTATGTAATGGTAGAGATCAGCAATGTGTAAGAACTAGCCATTAGCATAAGCAGTGAATGAATTGAGCAAAGTTATGTTTTGAAGTTTGAAGCTGGCTTGATTTGTCAGTCTTCTAAACACTGAGCAGCCTCTGATTCCCAGACAGACATGTACACATGTACACTCAGTTGCAACTCACTTTTCATCCCCTGATTTCAGTGTTTAGTGAATGAGAGAAATTCATGTAGTATTGTATTAAAATTAGAAGTTTTTTCAATATTACTTCAGAATATTCAAAAGGTTAGAGGTTATACTGCTTTAGAAAGTACATAGGCCAATTTGAATGGTGATGACAGTGGCCAATGATAACCAAATCAGGAAATCTCACTCCGTAGAGTCATGCAGGTGTCAGTTCCACATTGTTCATTCTTTCTGAATCTATGACCCCAGCTAGGAGTACAAGACCTGTTCCTCCAGAGTCTGTTAATCAAGAGTTTTGACTGCGCAGAAAAAAACTACAAAACCTCGAAACTACAAAAAGACTGAAAGCTACAAGAGACTTTCTTGCTCCCTCCAAAAGCTAAAAATGCTGCTTTTGCAGCTTCTGCAGATTCTACCTGCCTGAGAGCCATGAAGTGATCCTGAGTCTCAGAGATGGATCTCCTATCAGTAATTATAGAACAAAGTGTTATGAGTGCTAAGAGAAGCCTGCTAATTTCATTTTGCAAAATGTTTTTTCTAGTCCTGCTGTATCATCTTCATCTTCTGTTCCATTGGCTATACTGAAAGAAGTATTTTTTTCCAATTCCAGAGGTATCACAAAGAGAATCTAAATAATCTTACAAAGCATTGGCAAGTTATAACAAGGAGAAAAGAAGCAGGGAGAAGGTGGTGGAGAAAATGTGAGAAATTGAAAAAAAAACTAACATGGAAGTGTGAACGGACTGGTATGGGAGAGAAATACAACAGCAAATAACTTTTTAATTCCACCCACATAAATGTGTTTTTTTAAAAAAATAAGAAAAAAAAGTATATGGAAACAAAAAGACAACACTTTTGTGTCTAAAGCACCATTTCATGATCAGAAAAAAACTGAATTAAAAATTCACTAATTAAGACTTAAATTTCATAGGCTGCAGTGTGAATTCCTGTAAGTTTGGGAAGTAAGCTCAAACAAACTCCTTTTCCCTCCATACAAAAAAGTAATTGTTTTAGAACCAATTGCTTGCTTAACTGGAATTATTAGACATAGCAGATGTTTCCTGAAGTTCCCTTTGTTCAGTGAACACAGAAAAAAAGAATCCGATTTCTTGGGTCATTGTATAAGACAATGTAATCAAGATAATGAAGAAGAACAGAATTAGTTTAAAAATCAAGTTGTTCTATAATAAAACTGTTCCTTTGATTCTGAAAAAAACCCAAACCTTGCTTTTGAAATGTTACATTTGCAACTAAGAGTATTAAAAAAAAATTAGTGAATAAAATTAAAATGCAGACAATAATTTTATAGAACAGTGTTTTTAAAATATGCTTTTTTTTTTCTCTCTAAATATAACTTACAAATATCATAGCTTATTCCCCATTCAATTTCATAGACAGTGTGGGAAAAAATAGGTAGTGGAAGAAATAAATACTCATAATCACGTTTAACACTTAGGACCATATTTGTTGATAAATGGGAGCTCAGCTTCTTTTTAGGTGGTCATAAAGAACTCCCTTGGAAATCTGGCTGTAAATTTATAACCACAATTTAAATGACAACACATGTCAGCGTGAATTACCAGCAAATTAGTGATGTGAAAGCTGTGTTATTTAATATAATATTGTACTGGGTCTGGCTGGGATGGAGTTAATTTTCCTCATAGCAGCCCACATGGTGCTAAGGAGGAGAGGTGTCCTGTGACCAAAGCAGTGTTGATAACACATCGATGTTTTAGTTATTGTGGAACAGTGCTTACACACTCTCAAGGCCTTTTCTGTTTCTCATGCTGCTCCCCCAGCAAGTAGGCTGGGGGTGTACAAGATGTTGGGAAAGACACAGCTAGGACAGCTGACCTCAACTGCCCAAAAAAGGTATTCATTTCATGCATATTGTCTTACAGAATATCTCATTCTCCAGGGGCAAACTGTAACTCTGTTAAGCAACTTGTTCTCTCTCTTGTTTATAACATACCATACAATATTAACAACCAGGATAGCATGATACAAAGCTTTGGAAGAAAAAAGTATGTGCCTATGTCCAGAAAGATTCTTTTCTTTCCATGAGTTTGGCTCACAAACAGGAAAATACCTCTTCATTTATCAAAAAAATCCCAAACCCCCCAAACCACTGAGGGTGAGTTTCAAGATTCCAGACTTACCAGGTGAACCTTAAAAAAGTTCACCTATTTTAACTTAACTATGTGTTTTACAGAAACAGTTGATGATCACATTTAGTATACTAGCAAACATAATTTAAACAATCTGCCAGCCTACGCAGTCTCGTTATATTTTTCTTCTTATAATGAATATGCCCAGGATTATATATGAAATTTGAAATTGGTTGCTTTATTTAATATGATTTTTAAGACTTCAAGATCACATAAAATTCTAGAATTCCCCTTTGGATTTTATTATCTCAAAATGTTTTGGGATTTTGGGTGGGATTTTTTTAATTATTACTATTATTTGCTTTAGGGTTTGGGGTTTTGGGGTTTGGGGGGGGTTGGTTTTTTCAGACATACCCCTCCAAATTTTTATCTAAATTCCACTTTTTTTTTTTTTTTAATTTCTAAAGTAACTTTCACTGTAGTCTCAGCTAACAAGAGTTAAATGACTTTCCCGTTAGAGTCATTCAGTGCATCCCAAGATATTTTAATGAATTGCAGACTGTAGTCTACTTGTGAAGACTGGGTAGAGAAAAGATGATGAGGCAACCACATTCAAGCTTTGATGCTTATAGTCACACTTCTTACTAGCTTCAAGGTATATAAAGAGGAATCTAAAGGATGTTCTGAAGTTTTGACTGATGACCCTGGCTGTTGAGTTCATTACTGTGATAGAAAGAAACTTTTGGTTATTAAGATTATTCTTTCTCTGAAAAAAAAAAAAACAAACAAAACACAAACAAACAAGAAAAGAAACAAAAAACTAGACACAGGCTTTCTTGTGGTTGCCTGCAAAATGTGGAGCAACTCCATAAGGAACTAAGAAAACTACTTGTCCATTGTCCTACCATTCTACAGGCAAGTTGTACTTCTTTATTCTTGCCTTCTTAAAAAATGTAGTGGGTTTTGATGTGTTCATTATATTTTTAAAATAATCCTGGTAGAGTACATTGTTCCTTAGAACATGAGAGAGAAAATTAACTACATATGGAACATATTAGTAATATTGTTTAATAAATTGAAGAAACTAATTATGATACCAAAGTGATGAAAGTAGTACAGGATATTACAAAAAAATAAAATGCACTGTACTAGTGACAAATCCTCTACCCAAATACTTTATATAATTAAAGTTTTGTAAACAATATAGTGCTAGGGGAAAAAAGACCTTATAAACCTTGCAAACAAAGCCTTTTTTTTCTGTTTTATCTTCTAACATCTCTCCCTATTTTCTGTAAAGCAAGGAGAAAATGAATGGTATTAGTTAAATAGATGACAAAATTTTATGTTTATAAATCAAGATATGTCAACCAAAACAAGAAGTAAGATCATTACAGCAATTTGTATGCGATCAGTATATTTCTTCAGGCTGCTAAGACTGTAAAATCATCATGGCTTATCTTCATTTCATATATGCATTTTCTTGATTGATTACTTTAAAAATATAGTGACTTCAGTGGTGAAAACAGATGTAGATTCAGTGTTGCAATAGCTAACATTTAAAACTCCTATCTGGTGAAATACTTCTTAATTATTCAATGCAGCAATAAAGTTAATGAATTACAATTACTTATGGAATGAACCATCTTTGTCAAGAGATAAAAGATAGTTATATTCTATAGTTTTGAGCTGTAAAAAAAGGCAGGATGAAATAGGCATTTTTCATAGATCTTTCCTTGAGCAAGTATGCCCAGATTCCTGCTAAAAAAAAAAGAGGAATGACAGGTCTGAAGTGCTGGGAGAGCAAGCTTCCAACTTGGAAACAACTAGAATTAGGAAGGACATCCCAGAGTTGGGTAGGTAAAGGACTGAAGTTCTTCTAAGTCTAAGAATGTCTTCATAGATGTGGAATCAGGTAGACCCGTGAGGAAGTCAAGTCTTTTCCAGAAATCAAATACAAGAAGGATTGCCTAGATCAGTAATCTAAATATATACTCACTGATTGCTAAAGATGCTATCAATAGTTTGGCCTCATCTCTCCTATATTCAGATTTTGTTATGATCTGGAACTGGCAATTATGGATTAATATCTAGCTTGAGAATCCAGTGAAATGTATGTCTCACTATGCATGACATTACCAGTGGTAGATATGATAGCATCAGAAAGATCTTACTGATGAAAATGTAATAATATCATTACTTTAAGTATATCAGTAGCTGCAGATCAGCTTAGGACAAATTGTTAGAAAGTTAAGTCTAATGACTTATCCACTTAAC
The DNA here is from genome assembly GCF_900496995.4 of Aquila chrysaetos chrysaetos. Lineage (NCBI taxonomy): Eukaryota > Metazoa > Chordata > Aves > Accipitriformes > Accipitridae > Aquila > Aquila chrysaetos. The sequence continues at coordinate 22,308,614 of NC_044004.1, forward strand.
CTGGAAGTTAGATGTCTTAAAACTTTGTGGCTATCAAGACAAAGACCCCTAATGTGTATATTAAAAAAAATAAAAATAAGTATATATATAGCTGGGTAAAAAACTGGCTGAATGGCCAAGCCCAAAGAGTTGCAAATGGAGTTAAAACTAGTTGGTGGCCAGTCACAAGTGTTCTCCAGTGCTCAGTATTGGGGCCAGTTCTGTTTAATATCTTTATCAACAATCTGGACAAGGGGATCAACTGCACCCTCAGTAAGTTTGCAGACAGCACCAAGCTAGGCGGCAGTATTGATCTGCTCGAGGGTAGGAAGGCTCTACAGAGGGATCTGGACAGGCTGGATTGATAGCCTGAGGCCAGCTGTATGAGATTCAACAAAACTAAGTGCTGTGTCCTGCATTTGGGTCATAACAACCCCATGCAATGCAATAGGAGCTGGGGATGTTGGTTGACAGCCAGCTGAATATGAGCCGGCAGCATGCCCAGGTGGCCAAGCATGTCAATAGCATCCTGGCCTGTATCAGAAATAGTGTGGCCAGCAGGAGCAGGGAGGTGATTGTTCCCCTGTACTCTCCGCACTGGTGAGGCTGCACCTTGAGTACTGTATTCAGTTTTGGGACCCTCACTACAGGAAAGACATTGATGTGCTGGAGTGCATCCAGAGAAGGGCAACAAAGCTGGTGAGGGTCCTGGAGCACAAGTCTTATGAGGAGCGGCTGAGGGAGCTGGGGTTGTTTAGTCTGGAGAAGAGGAGGTTGAGGGGAGACCTTATCGCTCTCTACAGCTACCTGAAAGGAGGTTGTAGTGAGGTGGGTGTTGGTCTCTTCTCCCACGTAACAAGCGATAGGATGAGAGCAAATAGCCTCAAGTTGCACCACGGGAGGTTTAGATTGGGTATTAGGAAAAATTTGTTCACTGAAAGGGTTGTCAGGCATTGGAACAAGCTGGCCAGGGAAGTAGTTGTCACCATTCCTGAATGTATTTAAAAGACATGTAGTTGTGGTGCTTAGGGACATGGTTTAGCGGTGGACTTGGCAGTGCTAGGTTAATGGTTGGACTCGATGATCTTGAAGGTCTTTTCCAACCTAAATGATTCTATGATTCTATGATCTCCATGAAACATACAAATATGTATACATATTAATATAAAATATATGCATAAACTTATTTTAATAAGAGGTTTGATACGACTACAGTTGAGAGCCTATAAAGATATTGCCCATACATCCTAGAGCTAGTGGTATTTTTAGGAAAAATTAATATAGGAAAAATTAAGTTTGATGTACTTTTGTGGCTGGGTTAATGTCATATTTATACCTGATACATCCAAGTAGTCTATTTTCCTCAGACACTAATTATCACAATTTGCAGACCTTCACAAAACAAGCTAATACATTATGTAAGCATCTTTTCATTATGCTATACACCAGTATCATGATTATGCTTCAACTTCACCAACAGAAGTTGTAAGCCAAAGATATCTCATGAAGAAGAATGTATATGCTTTCAAAAAGCCAAAATAAACTCATGAAACAGGAAAAGTCACAATTTGATGGTGATTATAAGAATAATAAAATAGGCAATCTACTATTCTTTCAGTAAAATTGAACATGTAGATAATTTGGGACCTTTTCAGCCAGGTCAGTCTTCAGCATTCTTTGAAAAGGTTGCTAACTCACATTTATGTCTCTGGGAATAATATGACTAGGAAAAATCTCAGAAAATTTGAAGTTAACTTTATCTCATTTTGGGAAAAGAATGTCCTCTTTGTATATATAGCTGTCAATTTTTCAAGATAGCTGTAGAAGACATCGTCAAAGCCATGATCAGTTGTACAAAGCGCCAAACATCCTCAGTTTAGATAGATGTTCCCCATTTCATTTTCTAAAAAAATAACCTAGAAAGGTTCCTAGAAAGGTTGATGACTGGCCTCTGTAATTTGTTCTGAAGGAGAATATGAACTGATAATCGTAACAATCAGCAGACTGTTAATAGAAACTCTTTCAATGTGCCTTTCAGTGAACTCCCTTATCAACTGTTACCGATGTTGAACAAGTAACTATTTCTCTAACATTTTTTAGCATGTAAAAAAAAAAAAAAAAAAAAAAATCTGAATTCAAATAGCAGCTGTGTATATGGCACTATAATCGCTATACAGTAAAAGTACTATTTGCTTAGGGTGGATGAAGAGATGTAGCTATTAATGAAAAAGGCTCTCCTTATTGATCTGATATTATCTTTTTCCCTCAAGCTTCCTGTCTTAAGTCAGTAGTTTCAGTTGTACTAAAAGGTGAAAATTATTAAAGAGTGTTTGCTTTAATCTTCTGAGACAAGAGTGAACTTGATCTTTTATTTTAATTTTCAGGTCTGATTATGTACACAATGAGACAGACTATAAGGATCTTGACAACCTACCTAATTATCTACGTACTCAACTTACCATGGTCAGAGTGTTCACTAGCATCCTCAGAAGAATGTATCAGATCATTCTCAAATAACTGATAGATGCATGATTTTCTGCCAGCAACGTGTGCGCAATAAACTAAGCATGGACGTTTCCATATAGCCAAGTTACATTGCTGAGCTGTAATTAAGGCCTTAGAATACTTTGGTGGTGGTCTCAAGCACAGTCAGGCACTCAGCATGTAATGCTGCTGTACACATCTACTTAGCAGAATTGCAACTTACTGTAACAACATTTTTTGGGGGGTTACATCTGAGATGAGGGCTTGAGCCTGATGCAGAAGGTTTGACCGTAATCCTGTGTGCAATTCTACTTCCTGATAATTATGGATTTGGAAGGAGACTTTATGGGCTTCAACATCCTGGGAGAAAAGTCATGGGTAATAGAGTCAATCTTTTCCTGGTTTGCTGTTAGAACCTATAAAGTATATTATTTCCTGTGAAAATTAGTGCATCACCTAGATGCTTTCAGAATATTCCTGCCTGTAGTTGCATATTTCTAAAAATACACTGCTTAAAAAGTATGACCATCTAACTTAATAAAAATATTTTGTTTGGTGGCACAGAGATGCTGGTAAATGTAATGGATAAGAAATCTGTTTCTTCTCTTTGGAGTGTCTCTTTTAGTATCATCATTTCAGAAAGGAATGAGAAGTTACTTGGTCAAAAGAGTACACAACCTTTTAAGGAACCAGAAACTTGACTAAAAAATAACAATCTAATACTACATTTTAGTACTGAAAAGTATTACCTAATTTTTAGATTAATTTGCTTAAAGCATGCTCTGAGCATCTTAAACTTACTTTATATGGATATTTGAGCAATTCTGCTTTGGCAAAAAACATTTATTGAAACAGCAAATTTTTCCAACATTAAAAAATATGTTGACAGACTATACACAGGATGAATCTATGAAGTTACAGGAAAGTTATCTGAAATACCTTTTACCAGTTTTGTAACTTTTTTGTACTGAGTACCCTTAAGCGTAGCAATCCATGGCACAATCTTTCCTCTAGAACTATCCTCAGCTCTCCCATGTGCTTTCTTTCTCTCACGTATTTAAAAATACAGCCCAGGATGGCCACCATTCTGAAGAATGCATCCTAAAAAAAGGGCTAGAAACTGATGTTCGGATAGCGCATACAATTTGAAGACCTTCATACGCATTTATGTTCCTATAGGTGGACTATGTCATCTTGGTGCACATAAGAAAAAATGATGAAACCGAATGCTTTCTCTATATTGCCGCACCATCGAGCTACTGAATTTGGACTTCCATATATATGTATCTGCCAACTAGAAACAGAGTCCAATAAGAAATAATGTATATAACCCTTTCACTTATTAATAAATTTTGACCGAGAGAGTAATCAATTTCTTGTTCCTAAGATGGGAACAAGAGGTGACCAAGGTCTGCAACTATACCTAAATTGTACATAAAATCTGACTCCACTATAGCAGTAGTCATTAAATATTATATTTGCATGTGGATAAGCAAAATCCCTTAATTGCTTCAATAAATTTCAAATAGTTTTCTCCACCTGAGAAGATGTACTCCACTTACAGTGAAATTTTGCTCTGACTGAAGAGATCTTTCCCTTATAATGCAAAATTGTCACCTATCAGATTATTATTAAGTATATTTAATGGGGCTTATTACTGCTGCTTCCTTATCTGCTCTTGTCTGACTGGGAGAGGAAAGAGATGTTGCCACTACTCACAGAAAGAAAATAGATTATTTTTGTTCTGGCTGCCAGTAATAAGATCAGTCATTGGGAAAAATGGGTCAAAAAATCCTTCAGACTTTAGCAGATTTTTAGTCTGCTTTTTGGGACTTAGCCAGTAAATGCAAAAGATTAAAGTCACTGCTCATGCTTCCATTGCCTTTTCTTTTTCTTAAAATAACCATAAACCTTCTGTATTAAGTGTCCAAATTCAGTGGAGACTTAAGAGATCCCAGTTTCCCATTAGTTATCTGTATAACTAGTGGGCAAAAACTGTCTGCATTATCCTGACTGAGGTGAGCATTATTATCTTCAGAAGGGACTTTTTACATTTGCATTCAATTCTACTATGGATTCTATTCATTCTACATTTCATGAGGCAAAAGTCTACAGTTTTGTTGGAACAAGGATTGCAGGATCAAGCAGTAACTATTATCCCTCTTAAAGGAAAAATAGATGATATACATACTGTTGTACTGTCAGCACTGGAAAGTAATCAAAACCTTTTCAACCAATTCTGAAAGAAAGCATGAGCTTCCTACAACTCTAACAGATATGTTCTGATGATCAGTGGAATATTAATTGTACCATGGATCCAAAATTCCAATCAGAGAAACTGAGAACTGGGTGCAGATTATTGCATCAGTGCCTAACGTAAACCTCAGTTTGATATAAGTGCAGGAAGTTGATAATTCTGTTTCTTATCATAGCCTTGAAAAGACAGCAATGGCATGGGTGTCAGAAACTTTCAGATACAGTGCTTCAAGATTTCAGATCCTTCATATTTCTTATGATTTGTCAAACACTATGAAAATCACTTCTCCATCTTTTGATTTGTCATCAATTCAAATTTCTGGTTTGATTGATAATGATTTATTATACAGGCTAAAAAAAATCTTCTGGTAAGCTCTACAATAGAGAAGGAACCCAAGCAACATAAATTGTCTGAGGCATCCAATTTCCAGAATTTTGTCTTAGATATCTAAGTTTCTTTGGTCTGCTAATACAAATTCACTTTATAGTAGAGACAAAGAAAGGGAATGATCATTGGCTAGATGGTAAAATATTCATATATTTACCCTGTAATCTCTACTTTATAGTTATAGCCTCTGCTAAAGAGGCTCTTACATTCTGCGTGATTTTTTCTAATCAATGAAAATAATTGATCTATATTATGTGTTAATTAAATAGGAAATCAAAAGGTTTGGCATGATCTTTACATTAATTATCTAACTGTTGAATTTCTCATCAACTGTTGTGAGAACAATGAAGTTTAATGTCAGATCCTGTGTGACACAACCTTAGTTCCACTATGTGTTGAAAATGTGACAATTCAATACCAAAATTTTCTAGAAATAAACCTCATAAATGCTAACCCTCAATGAGCCTTCAGCATAGTAACTTCCTGTGTGATCATTAAATTTTAGACAGAATAAATAAATATTCCCTATGGGACACAATTACAATTGTTCTATCTGAGGACAACAACATATAACATGCTATGGATATTGCAGCATTGTGTAAATAATGGAGAGTATCTAGATTTCTTCTAAGAAACCCAGAGCACTTACCATTCTGGTGAAACATAAAGGAAACTGAAGAAATCTATTATCTTCATAAATTAGGTCACATAACGTACTCATTATTTTCACCAGAAATTCTCCACTATGGATACACAGGGGACTCTAATGTTGAGTGATATTATGCCCATTTAAGTTAGGCATTCCACCACAATGTGATCATTGGCTGACTTAAGACAGCAATTCTGCAAAATCAGCCATATGCTTCAATATTGATGCACTTAACTCAGTTGAATTGAGTAGGATTTAAGTGTTAGTCATTTTTGCAACTGTGCATTTATTAGACAGGTTATTCCATAAACTGCAGAGTCTCTGTGACTCAAAAAAGAAGAAAATATATGCACTGAATAAGTATTACAGAGTACATACATTTCACAGATGTCCCAAAAATAGTGCTTCTTGCCTGTCAAGGAAAACAGTTTCACAGAAGAACAAGATGTCATATTATGAGACCATCAAAGCAGAATACAACAAGAAAAACATAAAAACTAATTATGTGAAACATATTTTCCTAGAAAAGTTAATATTTAAGATTTATAACTTTCTTTACATATTAAGATTTCATTTACAACTGAAAATCAACTGAAAGCCAAGCAACTGAAATAAGATTGCTAACCTGTTTTGTTTGGTTTATTTTCAATAATTATTACAAACTTAATTCCATATCCCCATTGAATTTAGTAATTGAGTGAATCAGGATATGGTGTCCACCAAATATATAGATTTTTTTTTAAAATGTAGCTTTCAAACATGAAATATCCCAAATTCCAAGCTTCAGTGGCACTTTTTAAACAAGAACAGGTTATTTCCTAAAAACAGCTTCTAATTTTTTTGATAATTAATTTTTCTCTTAAGCAATTTTCCTCTGCTAACATCCAAAAAATCTGGGGAACATGATCTACTTTAGCACAGCTCTTTGTTTTTCTTATTCTGATTACTTCTTTTCCCATTACTTTTCTGTTGTTCTTAAATATCCTCTGTATTTCTTTCTTTTGTCTTTTATTTCTTGGAAAGAACCAGAATATGAAAATACAGCAGAGAGATACTACATATCTGTTTCCTTCTGCTCTGTTCCTTTATTAGAAACATAACAATATGGATATTGTTGCTATTACTCTTATGTAAATTCAGATTCTACTTTGATTTCAGATTTTTTAATAGCATAGTGTGATGAAGAAAAAAAAAGAATAGGAAAATTATTTCTTTTTAAAAAAGTTAAATCTACGTACTATATATAATATTTTTCGTTTTTTATATACATTTTCATTTATTTTCAACCTGTATGCAGTAAATCTCCAAATTAAAGATTATAGTACTGGACAATATACATCACATAAATTCTTCACATGAATCAGACAGCTTCTAAATACTCCTTTCATTCAAAGTACTTCTTAATCAGTTTAGCCTAAAGAAGAAAAACTGTTCTAGCTTCTTTGCAGCTGAACGTTAATGACACTTTAGAAATGGTATGACAAAACAGAGCTCTCATGTCTGTCACCGATGGTGACTAATACTATTGGTTGCTGGACTTTAGGGCCAAAAAATGCAACTATGGGTGCCATTCATAAGAAGATACACGGCATAATATAAAATTTTACAACTTAAAGTTTAAGAGGTATTTTTCATAAATACAGGATCTCAGAGTGGGATCAGACTATATCTAATAAAACCATCTGATTCTGGTGAAATCTCCTGGTAAGATTTGAAGACTGTGATCTTCTAGAACACTTTGCAAGTTTTATTTTCATGAAAACATTTGGGGAATAAAAAAAAAGCATGTCTTTTCCTCTGTGATTACATTATTTATCATTCTTCAAAGAAAAGCGCAAAATAATGCTTATTATATATTCTTATTTTTCTTTCTGGACAGACTGGCTACACCCATGAAACTGGACTAATTGTTTATCATCAGCTATAAACAATATTAGGGCCATTTACTAGGAATGTAGCAATGTAGAAATTCTACTCTTTTGTAAATGAAGGATCCACTTCAATTCCACTTATTGTCTAGCTTTCTTATAGTTTTCTGGTGAAATAATGCAGTATATAAAAGTATTTAAGGAAAAATCAAATACATGCCCTGTCTCCTATATCATTAAGTATTTCTATAACTCTTATTTCATACTCAATTTGCAGGCTGTGAATGTGTTAATGCCATTTCCTTATAATAGTAACAACAACAAAAATGCAGGGCCCAAAATCAGAAAAGAATGATTAAGCATCTTTCAAAAATCTTATAATATAGCAAAAGAAGATGGATCAGAGTTCATTTTTCAAAATATAACAGATTCAAATTGTCTCTGAATACTTCAAAATCACAAAAAAGAAAATCCAGTGTCTAAAATACTAGGTAATATACAAATTGTTTGCTGCCATGGAAACTGACAAGTTTAGAGATGCTTGAATTTCTGTATGTAATTTTAATATATCTTTCTTATATGGATTTCATGAATTTTGTTTTTTATATTAGACCTTTATGTAAAAAATCATTCCTTTCTGAGGGCTACACTTGGCTAGTCATACATAACCTGTTACTAGGATGAATGGTATGGAAATTTCAGAGGCTTAAATTCCTGTAATATTAGTTATTATTAAAAAAAAATTATATATATTTTAAAATCTGGTGCTCTTGTATAAGAAGCTAAACTTCTTTAGATTGGTGAGCTAAGGGGCATTCACCCAAATGACATCTGAGCACATTCAAACAGCCATTGAGTTTTTTAAACTGTTTAGCAAAATCAGCCCTTTTACTAGATTTTGCTTTTTGATTTTTACACTGTTCCTAGCAAAGCTTCATCTTCCATTTATACCATAAAATGAACCACCATTTCTTACAGGCATGTCAGCATTGCAGAACAAGTTTTGGCAAGCTGACTATATAATACTCATTCAACACCTGTTGCCTATTAATGTAAATCACCCAACCATCAAGAAAAATTACTGATACAAGTAACATTAGTTTTAGGGATACTCAGAAAATAATATTTCTGTATTGCAAAATTTAAGAAACATAAGAACATTGTTTGAATTACTTTCAAAATGAAACTCAAACTTGTCCCTCTCAAATATAACAAAAAGAAACAACCTAAACTAACCAATAGACAGCCTATCTGGGAAATTCTAATTTAAGTTCCTTCCTACCTTGACCCAGAATAAACACCTTACCTCATCATCCCACATCTCCATGTGACCATTATGATCATCAGGCTATTTTCATATTATCTTCTGTCACAAAAGAGAGGGTACGGTAAAGCATTTCAGTTTTCCTAGTGTAACATTTTTAATTGAAAAGCTTTGTTAAAATCTCCACTTCTCTAACTTATCACGAAAACATTACCACTCCCTACCTTATCCAGACTTTTCACTTCCAGAGCAAGTTTCCTTCTGCTTCAAAGATAATAAGTCCCGCAGTGCATTTATCCAGCTTCTAAAAACCACATTCAAATTCACAACATTACTTTGGAGGAAATAATTTTATTATAATAATTTCATATAAGGTTCTTTGGATGAGAAGAAGAAAATGTTTAGGAGTTTTCTGAAACCAAAGTTTGCCCTTATATGGAAGTTGATGGGTGTATGCGAAGTCAGGTAGCTGCTCTGTTGCTTAAGTGCTTAATATTTGGAAGTATAATTATCACCCTGTACACTTGCTTAAAAGAAGATGTGGCTTTCCATCATATGAAAAGAACAAAGACAGACTGGAAGATGGCTAATTTTCTTTCTCCTCTCACATGAGAAAAGCTGACTCTCTCACATGTCTGAAGAAGGTACACATGCATATAATTTGTGCTGATTTTATTGTTTTAGCTTGAAGAACGCAAAAGAATTCACAAGATTTCCAAGGAAAACTGTCAAAAATGTCTAATTTCATAAAGTTTCCTTCTATGTTTCAGGCCCAAAATATGATCATTACAACTGTTCTCTGAAAGGTTAGTGTTACCAAGCTTTCTGTTTATTTGTTTTCTATACAAAATTGTCTAGGTAAACAGTAGCAGGAAAAAAAGGCTGCTTCATATAAATAACATTTATTTTATTTTTTCCTACAAGGAATCAAAAAAATCTATAGAAAATGTAATAATTTTCAGTATAGAAATGGTGTGACATTAAAGTTATTCTCATTCATCATTAGAAATACTAATCTTACAAATTTCAGTTTTCTACTTTTAAAAATTATCACTGTCTTTGCATTTGTATTTCCTAGGAAATGCCAGAATTGTCTGGTTTTGTGCAACCATCACGTTATTAATGTCCAATATGTGTTATTAATATACACTATGTACTTCACTGCCTAAAATGTTGTAAGGACCAAAATTATGAATTGGCTGAGGAAAGCAGATATAAGTGAGAAGGCAGCCAGACCTGGGAACGGCAAGAGTAGAATAATGAGCAAGATCTGCTATATTTACCATGCTATCTAAATTAGGATTTTGCATGTATTTTACCCTAAAGAGTTTGATAAAACCAAAAGTACCCTCATTTCCAAACTTACTACTGTAGTTACCAGCTTACAAATTCTAATTGTTTTCTTTCTAGTGCCATGACTTTTATAAGTAGCAATGTGGCTTCAAAAGGAAAATGAAAGTAGCAAAAGAAAAAAAAGGGGTGTGGGGTGGGTAGGAAGTGGGTTCCCCTCCCCCCTACTCTATTGAGGTGATCTAGGTGCTTACTTTGAGCTTTGAAGGTACAGGACCAAAGACATACAGCAGGTTATCCCATTTCCTTGGCTATTACACTATTTCATAAAGTGTACATGAGACTACCCTCACCTCTGCTATTAGTTTTAAAATCAGTAAGATGCGTTCAGTTAGGAATATGCATGGAAGACAGAAATCTTCAGTGTAGATTCAAAATGGGAAAGACTTGGAAAACACAGATATCAAGATATCTAAGACCCAGATGTAGAATCTTCAGACACACTCTTTTCATGATGTATGTACATCATTCATTGCTTGATACATTCAGGTTTTGAATTGTACATTGAAGTTACCTGTTTACTTTCACTAGGTTCTTAGGTGCTTCATCACTACAGGCAGATGCAGAGTCTAATTTTTGGTACTGAGGTATATGAATTGAAGATACCTGTATAAGTGTACTCATTCTCTTGCTACAAATTGCACTACTTTTTGAGCTGAAATAATGTAAACCTGGTTATGACTCTATCCTAAGAATCCAATGAACTCATGAATCAAGGTGAGCTACACATACATACACACACATGCACATATATGTATACAAAGTCTTAGTTCAAGCTTTAAGGTGATGGGTCTCAGGCTTAGCCATAAGATACTGCAATAGGTTCTTGCCTGTTTTTTGAAGAAGGAGCAGAATATCATAAGGAACACTTTTTCAGGAGTCCTCTGAAAAAAAAATCACAAATGCACAGCTGGGGAGATTTTCTGAAGGTTGGGATGTGATTTCCTCTCATTGTACTGACCTGCCAGAGATCTAGAAACTGCTGCTTAGTTTCTACCTTGCATTGGGCGCCTCAATACATGCCTGCCTTCAGGGAGAAAAAAAGGCAGTGCTTTTACATGGAAGATTCAAAGCTTCACAAGAAATCTGGCCAATTTTCCAACTGTCATCCCTACAGAAAGTTAAACTGAGATCAAATAAACATAAATTCTAGGAAAAGTTACAATTAGTTAATATTTTTTATCTACAGTTATATAGGTGTCTAATTATAAAACAAAATCATATGCATTCATATCTAGCAATGCAATGACATGTTATGTAAATAATAAAATCTGCACTAAGATGTCAGATATTTACCCAAAGAACTGATCCTCTAAGTTAAAAATATAATTAACTATGAATATGTAAAGTTTTTTTTCCCCTTACTGAACAAATAGCTGCAGGCATGTTTGATGTAAAAAAAAAAAGATTAAAAACCTGTACTTGTAGAACTGAACCCCAAATGACAACCACATAGAAATAAGGATGTGACTATTATATTTACAATCATTCAGAAGTATACTTTATAAGGTATTAGATAACCAGCTTCTTCTAAAAAGTATAAAAGAGTTTTGACAAAAAAAAAAATCCTTAATTATTGACATAACAGGTTTTAAATGTTGACAACTAAGACTTTAATACAAAACACATTAATTCCAAGCTTCCAGGCTTTAAGCATTATAGATCTACTACTGAACATAAGAGAAGACTGTAATTATTTTTTCAGACAAAGTGAACTTAAAAGTTCACCTTTGTAATCAGAGCAATGGATAAAATTCTGTTAAGCAGCCATTTTGAAAATGGAAATTACGTAACATACAGTACAAAAAACACCCATGGATACATTATTTTCTTTAAAAGAGATATTTTTTAGTATTAACAAATTGTGTTTTACATCAGATTCTTTATGAGAACATCTACCATATTTGGTCCATAGATTGCTTCTTAACAGCCATAACATAAAAGTAGTCCAAAAAGCCTCACCAGCAGTCCATGCAACAAGAGAAATTTCTTCTTTCTTTATTTCAGTTTTAATATTCAATGATCTAATGAAGTTCTTATCATCTTGAGATCTCTATCATCTTTGAAATTGCCTTTAGTTTTATAGAGTGGCTGAGAGCATGTCTATGTTACAGTTTCAGTCTGGGTCAAGAGAGTGCTTTCAAAGCTAACCATCCCCTTACACCATGCTTTGATTCACTTTGTAGTACAGTCTCAGGGCACAACTGGGTTCATTTCAAATGAAAGTAATCTGAAGATGCACACCAAAAGTACACCCAATGAACTCCAGTCACTAATGCCATTCAGTCCATGAAAGCAGACTGAAGACGATCTGAAGTAACGCCACATGAAACATGCTAATTGTGTTATTGACAACTGCTTTGATTTACAAGTCCATTTCTACTGTACTGCCTTACTTGCTAAACTAGACAAAACCTACAAGATTCCCCACTTCAGCTTTCTGGAAGTTTTCCATGTTAGAGTACAAGCAATGAAAAATATTTACGCTTTTCTCTAGAGAGCACAGAAGTTCTCTCTCACTACCTTTGAGCACAAGTACCTAACAAAGGTTTAAGTAGCATAAGCCTAGTAATGTGCCTCTAAGAGAGAGCAGTAAATAGCTACAAAATATGAAAAAGAAAAAAAATGTAATCATAGGGTGTCAGTAGTGAGGTAGCATCCATTTAAAAAGCTAATAAGTAATAGGTGTACTTTATGCATCAACTGTTTAACCAGAGAGTGAAGCTGAGTGGAAAATTTTCACCACAGAAAGCAGAAGAAAAGTACCAAATGAATTTTAGTTTTGTTAAACACCAGAAATGTTTTCTACTGTTATGATCCCACAAGTAAGAAAACACCCTGTATAGAGCTTGCAGTCTAAATAGCTGGAAGAATGACAAAACCAAATAAGAAAGCCAAAGAAGAATGTTTAAGTAAGCTATATTCATTGTTGATACATCCAAACAGGAAATTTAACAATTGCAAGCTAGCCATTTCAGTGACTGATTATGCTTAGCCTGAAAAATGGAATCCAAACCTCTCAGTTAAGCACTGTATATGGGAGAATTAGGTCTTTTTGAAAGTTGTCAGAATTCCTACAAAGTAATAATAAAACATTTACAATAACTAGTGAAAAATACTGAACATGAGATGCTTTTGAACTTCTGCCTTTCTGCAAGGGCTCAGATATGTATCTTGGGATGAAGGCAAGGTGCCTCTGTTCAGTTAAGCTATCAGGCCTAAAAATCTCTCTGGTGGTGTTTCAATACATCATTTAAAGGAGATGTGAAAAGTTCATGTAATACTTCAGTAGAAAGCCAAGAATGACAGCATCCAGTTTCAACGGAACACAACTTGGTCACTGCTGAAAAAACACACAATGGCAATTCCATACTGCTCCCCACTCAGTTCCTGCTACTTGAATGGAAAAAGGGAGGAATAAATATGCCATGAATTCTCTCTGTATGTACAAAAAAGCAGCAACACATGCATTTAACACAGCACCAAGGTATGAATTTGTTCTAGAAAAAACTATACTGCCCATTTCTGCATATATGGACATGCAGATTTTTATTTTCACATTGCAGCAAGGTCCCCACCTTTCACAGAAGAGTTAAGCAAGTAGTAGTGCTCCTGGGGAAGAAACTTGGACTACCTGCACATATCAAGTTAAAGGTGTTCATTAGAGCACTCTGCTTAGAATAGTGCCCTAATCAGTAAGTTACAGGGGTGAGGTGGGCCTCTCCATCCTCTAGGTGTGGCCCCTGTACAGGAAATACTTCAAGATTTACTAGACCACAAAGAGAAGACTATTGACAGTATGAACATATAGCCTAGTGGTTATTTTATTCAAATGCAATAGGAAATTCTGATCAGAACTTCTTTTAGATGCAAATGAAAATGAAAAACCATGATGGCATCAAATAACAAACAGAAGGGTCATTAGTAAGTTTTCCCACACACAGAGTAAGATAGCCAAAAGTCAAGATCTCTTGGCAGGTTGGGTGTTTTCAAGAGAATGGGTGTGTAGCTATTCACACCCATTGTGAATACAGTACAGTATAGACTAGCTGAAGAATTGTAATCCTTAATTATAAATAACAACAATATCTATATCTGTCTTTTCATAAAATCACTGTTTTGCAATGATGAACATTTCTTCACCCTAGAGACAGTACTCATCATGTAATTATAGATGTGACTTTCACCCCTTACCCAACTTAAGTAAAAATTATAGTCAGTTGCAATATATGTGGTGTTAGAAGAGAATTCATATTTTCTGTAAATGTAATATAAGAGACATGAATATAAAATAATGGAAGTTTACAATTAATTTTCAGTGCATTGTTCTCTTTTCTTCTCCTCTGCCTTCCAAAATGAAATGCAGAGTTCTGGTTTCTCTGTCTTTTCTCATTATGCTTCATCCCTTGATAATCTCCTTCATGAATTCAAAGTCAGCTTCCATATCTGTTTATGTATCGTTCCAGACTTCTTGCTTTTTGTTCAAATTAAAATTTTGCTTCACTTGTCTGGATTTGTACTTTTCAGTCCGTGGTCAACATAGCTAAAACAGCTGTAAATTTCTGGCATGGCCTTCGTTGAAGGATGGCACAGGCTTTATTTGCCTGTAGTTTTGCAAAATGTATCCAACAGTCAAAACAAGGATGACATTCCACACGTAGTAGAAGCTGAACTAGACTGGCAGTGCCATCCTGATCACCAGACCATATATCCTTTTCCTTCTGACAGTTCTAGTGGTCAGACAGTCACAGGGAGAGCTGGATCACCAATTCTAACTTTTTTTCAGGGTAGATTTCACACAGATCAAGCTGATCCAACTCACCTCATAAGTAGTTGGTAGTTTCTTCACAATCAGGGTTGAATCATCTCTCTCAGTTGCAGCATGGTCTTAATTTTGTTCACATGGATCATGAAATTTTGTCCTGTGCTGACTTGCCAGAGGAATTGAATTCAGGAGCCCTGAATTCAGGTGCTGCAAGTGTTAGAATGATGGCCTCACTGTTATCTCTGCAGATTTAACCAGTGTTTCCTTCTATGCAGCATATCCTAAATCCTTAAGGAATTCAGGGATCCTTAGAGAATCCTCAAATGTCATAAAATCCTCCTCTATGCCATTCCATGTTTACTTTTTAGAGTGCACATTGACTACAACCTGTAGGAGAGGTTATGTACCTAGGAGCACATGCTTTCTTATAAGGAGGAAAAAATTAATAAGAATATAAATCAAATTATATTTTGACATATATTTAGCTACACAGACAGCACAAAAATATTTTGCTATAAGCATATAGGTTTAAGTAAATAATTTAATACAAATCATGTAACACAAACAACAATGTATATGCTGAAAGCACTTTAGTTCCATTTCAAAGGGATGTAGGTTTTCATTTTTATCTATGTACTTAAGTAGAAATCAGTAAGGGAAGACTTAAATATCTTCAAAACTGAGCTTAATATGCAAATATTTAACGAATTTCACTGACTACAACTGAATATTTCAAGAACAAATTTCTTTTTTAATTATGATCCAAGATATAACAATGAAGAATACACAGTTGTCCCGATCCAATGTCGGGGAAGGTTTCGATATGATCCCAAGAGCGAGATTAAGACACAAACGAGGTCAAATGCCGTATAGTCAAAAGAGTTTTTATTATCAAAAGTATCAAAAGTGGAAAAATGGTAGCGATAGGATAGAATGGAAGAAAAGGTAGAAATTAAGCAAGCAGTCGGGATAGAGTTGCAAGGATAGTCACCACCATGGATCCAGCAGCGTCCCGTCGGTCCTCAGGCAAGCGGTCGGTGGTGAGAGTTGCAAGGATGGTCACCAGCACGGATCCAGCGGCGTCCCGTTGGTCCTCAGGCCAGCAGTCGGTCAAGGAAGGTCACCAGCACGGATCCAGCGGCGTCCCGTTGGTCCTCAATCTTCAATTCTTTGGTGAGGAAGAAAAGGCCCCCCCTCACCACTTGTTTCTAGGGGTTCTTTATAGGGCATATTTCAATGATGTCATGCGCTGCAGGTTTCATTCATCACCAGAAACCAATATCTTATCAGCTCCAGCCCAGTTTCCTCCCCTGGATGCCTCAATGGCCTGGTAATCGTCCTTATGGACAGAGGAGTGTCCCGCTTAAACCGGCCATCTTGGAGACAAAGGGCTCTGGATGAGCAGTTCACAGTTCCTTGATGACAGCCCAGTCCCTCATACCTCACAATCTTTGAGGCAAATGGTTCGAGATAACAATTCAGCCTCTTACAACAGTACTTTGACTTTTCGGCTTACATAAAATAAAGTTTTAAAAGTTGTAATGTTTATTTAAACACCTAAAGCATGAATATCCACAATAACTATCCGTGCATTTCGTGAGACTGAAGAACAATACTTTTCAGGTTCTAATATAGTAAGAACACTACTATTTAAATAACAGATTATGCAAAGCATGGTTTGTAGTTTATTTTGTATACTGATACATACCTACTATATACATTCTTATAACTTTAACTTGTTAATCACACAGTTATTAATATGTAGTATACATAATCACACTCAACTGTCTATATTGGGTAGTTATATAGGTTTCAACAATGTATGACTGCTGGTTAATGACACTAAAAAGGCAGAAAGAACAGAGGAAGAGATACTGAAGTCAGCTCACAATCCATCAGAAAAGAAAGAGTTTAATTATCTGTTGTTTCACATCTAATTGATATATTTTTCTTTTTTTTTTTTAATTGAAAGTTTAAAATTTTTATTTCCTTTGTTGTTTTTATAATTGTGATGGTTTTAAGTTATCAAAATATAATTAATTTAGGGCTCAGGGTGGGGGTATATGTCAACAATTAGCATCATGTAGTATTCTGGGAACTAATTTTAATAATGTGTTACGTATATGCTTAAACTCTACTTAAACTGGACTTAAGTATATTGCTAAATGTAAAAATATGCTGTAAATTTTATTGAAGAAAGATGGATTACAAGTTAGAGTCAAAGGGCTTGGACAGAGGACCAATTTATCAGAAGATAAAAATAACCATTATCTGTACTGACTGTCCATAAGACAGGTACTTTCAGCCAAAATTTAAAATACAAGATATTTGAACTAGTTTGGCTGCACTTGAAGAAGTTTAAAAGCATGAAGAAGCTATGAAAGATCATCTCACACACATATCTTTTCTCTCTATCTAGATATCTGAACTGTTCATGATTTTGATGAAAAAAAGTTTGAGATATAAGGTTACCTCTTTTTTTTAAGCACATAAGAAATTGCTGCAGGTAGAAGAAGTAGTATTTTTAAACCAGCAGTATCCTCCATTCAGCCTTTTCTCCTCTCCTCTCTGTGCCTCTTTTAAATTTTTTTTAGGATCATTTTTCTATTTTTGCTATCATTTTCTTCTCTGTTACTGTCATAAGTCCCTATTCTGTATAAATTAGTGTTATGTCCAGCATATGCATAGTTATTTCTTTTTCTTACAGATTGTTGGGAAAAACTCTGTCAACCATACCTGATACTTTGTAGAATTAGGGTGATAATGTTTTTTACATTAATTTTGCATTAATGGGTAACTTGTGTTCCAGAATATAGCATTTCTACTATTACTGATTGTTATGTTCTAACAGCACTTTCAACATACTCTGTATCTGATATGATATACGCACCTCACCACAGGCCTCTTAAATTTAAGGCAGGATTTTATTCTGACCATTCTTTCCAAGAGATTTTTTTTTAATTTAAATGTCACTAGTCTTTTCTTATAATTCAGTTGTTTGTATGCAAATGAGTGTTATAAATACTTCTTTCTTCCTACTTTTTTCTATGCTTTCTTTTACCAGTTTGGCCAAGTATTGTGAAAAGTGGAATGACTTTTCTAAGTTATTGAAGAAAAACAAGTGTTGTACAGAGAAATATTATTTCTATGAAGTCTCCTTACAGATGTTTCTGACAGGATTCATAAAGCTTCTGGCCTAGGAGCTATTTCTTCAAACAAACAAAACAAGTGTAACAGAAAAGCATAAAATCAAATGCTGCTTATAAAGAATGCAAATATTCTAGGATTAATTCACCACACTGCCCCACAAACAATATGAGAAATTGTTAAATGGAAAGAAAAATGTGAAACATGCAAAAATTAAAGAAAGCATTGCAAATATAAATATCATTAACCAGCATAATTATAGAAATGTGTTCTCTTTGGTTGTGCATAAATGTTTCAGAGTCAGCTCCCAAAAACTCAGAAATAATTTCTTACATATTTGATTTGTTCTAAAACATTGAACATAACTTACATACTACTTGACCTTATGACCTACTGGTTACTTGACCTCTGGAGAAATGAGGGTTTTCTGGAGATGTAATGAATTTATTAAACTTTCATTTTGGATCAGTAGATCACAAAATGAAGTGTCTACAAAAAAAAAAAAAAAAAAAAAAAAATTGTACGGTAAGTGTCTCTTGCTCTTGCAGTTAAATACTGTGCCACAGAAGTTCATGTGTTTGTTACATGATTGTATGCAAGGAAGCCAAAAGATTTCAAATACAAATGGAGCAGTTAGAATTCTCTTTTCTGGCATGGAACCAACAGTTCTTGGGTCAGCCTCTTTACAGAGAATCAGAGAATGTAATGAAACAGTTGGTCTGTTCTGTGAATAGTAAATAGCACCTTTGTGCAGGAAGATCACCTAGTATGAGAA
Source organism: Aquila chrysaetos chrysaetos (assembly GCF_900496995.4). Lineage (NCBI taxonomy): Eukaryota > Metazoa > Chordata > Aves > Accipitriformes > Accipitridae > Aquila > Aquila chrysaetos. The sequence continues at coordinate 22,327,539 of NC_044004.1, forward strand.
GAAAAGGAGACAGCCTCACTGCTTCAAATGGAAAAAAAATTACAATAATATATGAAATTACATCAAACACTATTATTATATTTAAGAGTAACCAATAATGCATCAAAAATATTCAAACTTACTTAAAAATTGCTTAAAGTCACTCATATGCAAGTAAAAAATTATACAACTTCACTCATCTCTACACTGTTATTTAAGCACAGTTGAATTTCCAAGGGAATGTCATATTTTAGTCAGATCAGGGACTGTAAATGTTACTATCTTACATTAATTTGAACTCATAGTGTGCTACACTTCTCTACTAGTAGAGTAGTAGTAGAGAAGACTAATAGTAGTCTTCTCTAGCATTGAATGTGAAAGAATACAAAGTTAAGGACGTTGCCTTTAAAGGCAGGGGTATATCTGATAAGGAGATAATTTTTCAGTCCTGTATCATGCAATCCTTCCTTTAGTGTTTTGAATATTTTTTCTCTCTCCATCTTTTTTTAAAGATTCAATCATATAAACAACACTATTTAGAGAATTAACACATTTCTCTATGTATGCAAAATGACTTTTTCAAAGTCTTACTGTTTTTAAAAAGAGCTAAGGGGTTTTGTTCAGTTTGAGGTCTCCCCACATTCAGTATCAAACTGATTAAAGAAATGTCTTTACCTTCTCTCCAAAGTTACCTATGTGTTCACATTGAATGTCTATATATTTGTTAACTTTACTATCTTTATTTCAACCTTTATTTTCTTTGCTGCCTGATTTTATGACAGTAAAATTGTCTCCAAGTGTATCTCAAGATTCACTTTCTCAAGAGCTAAATCTAACAGTGTTTTAAATTGCTTGCTGTCATCAATAATCTTCTTATTTCTTTGCCTAGTGATTTTACATCAAAAATTTTAGAAATAAATGAAGAATTCTACCTGAAAAGTAAGAAAGTAGACAGAGGATGGCAAAGGAGAAATATTTTGTGCCTGTGACTGAACAACCAAAGAGGATCTTAAGAAGTAGAATTTTTCATATCACTAAATACCAACTTTAACAGTGTACATTCTTTCCAGAGGCACTTAATTGAGGCAAATGGGACAAAAAGCAAACTACTAGAAAGTAATCATCTCCAAGTTTGTTAATATCTCACAGGAAATATTGAGTGACAGCTAAACTGCCTTTTTTTTTATCCTTGGGCTGTTCTGTCACTTCTCTCTTTTATTACCCACCTACATCCCATTTCATTTTCCTATTTCTCTGGCATCTGTCTTGCTGTGACTTGACTTTAAAAATGTGTACTAAGTATTTAAACTGTATATGAGGTCTTTAGCATTAGCAGTTCCTGAAGTTTTATTCATAATGGTGGCTTAGCTTTGCAATTGTGAAAGGCAACTGCAACCCCTTGGCTTTCCTAGGCAATTATATTGTTAATCCTTTGTCATATTCATTATATCATTCATATTTTTAATTAATTTGCAAATTATATTGTTCTACTTTGTTATTTTATATAAGAACTCTAAGGCATCTATATAGATGTCAAAATTTAGCAAAGCTGAAATTTTGAAGTAATATAAATGAAAAAGCTGCTACTATTTTCCTCGCCCTCAAATGCTTTTTAATTCTTCGAACTGAGCTATGAATGGGCTGCACAAAACCCATCAGCATAGTGTTTTGCAGCAAATTCTTGGTGTCAATTCAGAGAAAATTACAATGGTTAGAAAATAAGGCAGGACCACAAATTATTTTGTTAGGAAGCTAAGTTTCTCCTCAGTCTAACGTGGGCATCTCACTGAAACCAGGTGCAATATTCCAACATGCTTTCAGACAGCAAGAAATTCTGCTTGATGCAATGGCAAAGAAAACATTATGAACTATGACTGCAAAATGTTAAATCATTTTGACTACAAGAATGGGGACATCTGCCAAAAATCTGAGTATGTAGATTACTTAACTAAGAAATAGGTACATTTCCTAATATTTATATTCACAAGAATCCATGTGGTGGATCAGAAACTTTGGTTTGTTTTACTCCTCTATGTGCTAATTTTGATACACAATTAGGTCTGAAGCTGTAATCTTACAATCCTCCACCAAAATCTTCATATTATATTGCCTCTGTTGCTGGACAAGAATTAGGTTTCATTTACTTCCAAGAATTTTCTTGAGAAAATTGCATACATGGTTTTGTCAATGATCTGCCATCGTATATGAGTAAGTTGTGGTCATCAAATATGTTTGTGTGCATATATTTAACATAGTAATACACCTACATACAATTCCAGATGCATTGTCTCAAACTGAAGAGCTCTAGTCTATGTGTTAGTAACCTACTGTGCTTGCACAAACCATATTTTCATTATTGCATCTAAACATATGATTTTATTGTTTAATGAAAAATGTTAATCTCTTTTTCATGTTCTTCAAAGTTCTCTTTCTGCAATCCCTATAGGAATCTATATTTCCATTGTGAATAATTTTTAAAAACTTAGTTATCTCCATAGGGAAAATTTCGGAGTTTCTTCATGTTTCAAAACTACTTCAATAAAATAAGCATCTATGACAAATCAAACCCCTAAATCAACCTGAAATAATTCAGGACTATTTGATGATTTTTTTCCTGGGTATTGAGAAGAAATACTATTCAAAAATTGAAAAATTATAATAGATATTATTCATTGTATTGATTTATTATTGATAAGGGTTATCAAAGCATATCAAGTTGCTTTGTTTTGCTTGTTAAATTTTCTCCTTTGATTCATCTTTTTTCTCTGTTTTTCTGCCTCATTCCAAACTGGCTTTTGATTTACTTGATTTTTTTTTTGGGCTGTTCAGACTTGCTAAAGTGCTCTTGTCAACAGTTCAGTGGTTGAGTGAAGCAAAGTGTTAGTTAATAGTGTGAAAGCTTGGTGTGCTGTCAGAAAAGGGCAGGCCATTAACTTGTGAAATTTTGCTTTCAATGTTCCACAGCCCTAGTGCTGGCAGAACAAATCTCACTGGCGATTTACTATTAAAGTTACAAATGGCATATGAATTTATGACACTTTATAATTAAGCACCACACTTCTGCCCAGAGCAGTTAAGATGGCAGACTATGGAAGATGGTTTATAACAAAAAAAAGAAGAAAAAAAAAAAGCCAAAAAAAAACCCCAAAACTCACAGTAAAAAAAGAAAAAACACAGCCACACTGAAGAGCAGCTCCTTTTCACCAGGAGCAGTAAGCGTGTCAAAGGACTGCAATCTTGACATCACAATCCTATCTTTAGATTATCAGATCAGTCAGTACCTGACTGCAACAACTGTGTTAATTACTACAGTTGTACAAATAAGAACAGATTACCTTGAATGTAAAAAATAAATATTATCTGATTCCAGTCCTGACAAGAAAGGAAAGTGATACCTCTGAATTGCAATAGAGAGTCCTGAAATGACAAAGATCTTTTAAAATGATAAATATTATGTAATGATGGGTATATTACATGCTATTTTTCTGTCTTGAAAAATGACATATCATTGCATCTAAAACCCTGCAAGACAGCTGATCTCAAGTCTAGTAACTTCAAAACATTTGTGTCATTACCTGAAGTTATCTTCTAACAACTACTAAATAGTTACAGGGTTATTTGATAGAAATGAACAATGTTCACTTTAAACAGACCTGCTGTGGACCTGCTGATAATGTTGTGGCTGTGCTTTTTCTCTCCTGCCAAATTTGCTCATTTTTTAGATACATGTTAAAATAAACAATGGTATGCCACTCTACAAACCTTGTATTTCTATTGTTCAGATTGATTTTGAAATATTATGCCATGCAGTTCTGACTACAGCCATTAATTTAATTCCATCTTTTCATTGTTGCTGCCTTTAGATTTGACACTTCTTAATATGTCCATCTCCTGTTATAAAGAAAAGAAATCAGTTGGTCGTTGAAAATTAAGCTGAAGAGCCCCTACAGAAAGGAAGACTTAATTGCACTAATCCACAGCTGTGGATTAAATTATTCATACTGATTATAATTTATTTTGTCATTCCTCCTGCCTACTTTCCTTTAAAGCTTCTGTTTCACCTGCATGCTCCATCTTATTTAAAATTATATTGTGAGTTCTTCAGGATGGACCTGTGGGTTTTTGTGGCACAACATGGACTGTGATTTTTATTAGATTCCTGAATCTGTCAGAATGTACATATCCCCAAAATTTAGTAGCCATTAAATCAGGCTTTAGTAAACAAAGAAGCAAACTTATTCACTTAAATATGGAACTCTGAAACTGTGGAAGTCACACTCAGAAAGTAACAAATTTAAGGCTTCAACTTGCATGGAAATGAAATGACAAAACTTCCATTTCATTTAGTAGTAAAGGAGCCAGATTTTTCAGCAGGTCCTATGTATGGAAAGGTACAGAACAAATAATTTGCTGTATTCAGAGGAATTTTGCAATGAAACCTTGTGCAAGTACTTTGAAAGATACAGACCTGTATACTTACATAATTTGCAGACAACATTACATTTACATCTTAAGACTCATAACAAGAAAAAACTTCTTAGTGTTGAACCTTAAATAAATATGGAAGGCTAGGAAGAATGTACACCTAAAATTCTATAGTTCTGTTGTTTTTTTTTTTTTAATTAAAAGGTAAGTACTTCCCTAACTGTAAGTTTTTTAATTGTAAAATTCTGTTGTCATTAGTTAGCAAATAATTTCCAAAACATAGACAATATTTAGAGGGAACCTGTTAAAGTTTATTAACAAAATGTTTATTAACATTCAACTGTAGACCCAGCAAAGGAAGTCAGTTACCAATATTATTTCCAGATCTGTATGGCTGGAAGTGTGGGTGACATCATTCATATGTTGTTACATTAAAAGAAAGGAAAAAAAAAAAAAAAAGGCACTAAACTGGTAGCAGTAAGTTTGTTTTAAGAGCCTAGGAATATACTCTTAACAGTAAGTGGAAAAAACATACAGAACTCGTTCTTAAAATACTTGACAGTCTCCTGTTAGTGTATGACTGTGCAATGTATACAGACTGTCCTTGAAGATTGATGAGAACTGAAATTGTAGCTATTGTAGTTATGGGCAACTTTCCAAATCACGAAGTGATAGCCAGAAAGTCATTCCATGGAGCTGTTGTCAACCAGGGAGAATATGAGTTTTAGAAGTTTATTTCATCTTTAAGCATTGATCTGACACATTAAATGATGCATAATTATGAGCAAATTACAAGTACCATATCAAATTCTTTTGAGGAAACTTTGTTTAGCTTTTTTTGGTTCATCTATAAAAGGCTTTTTAAGATGGGAGAAAGGAAGCTGGAATAGGACAATAGATAATGGTAATTATGATTGAAGAGGATGCAGGGGAGGTACTTTTATTTTGGCATCATGTAACCTTTAAATATCTCTTGTGGTGTTTTTTTTAAATATCAGTCTATAATGATTTATTTCTAAACATCATCATTCCATGTTTATCAGTTTCCTCTCCCAGATTTGAATCCTATGACCATATTTCCTGTTACTATTTAAAATATTAAGGGTGATATTTTTTGTCCCCAGAATCAGAGCAGTTTTTCTTTATAATTCAGACAAAGTTAGGATAACTCTTATAAACCAAAGGTTTTTGCAAAAGAACAAATGAATTAAATCAAGTTTTCCAATGAAGCTGACTAAAACTACACAGTTCATGCATACATCTGTTTCTGTATGGATGGTTATGAAGTCATCTGGAATGCAGTTACATGGTATATTTTTTAACAGGCTAGTTCTCAAAGCATAAATACAATAAAGATGCTTTTAACATTTTTTGCTCTGACTTTTGTTTAGACACTAAGTGAAAGAAGATAAAAAACAACTGAAAAATACTGAGTCACATTTTCTAGAGTCTCAATAACTGGTGGTCTGCTGTTGAAGGATTGCCAACTATTTCAGCTCAGACCAGATCTCATACTGGTCAGAAAGGTGTTTAAGAGACAACATTTATAAATGCATAACTGGCTTCTCATTTTCAAAATATTTTTTTCTGACCTCTCACTTATTAGTTTCAGCCTGGATTGAAAGTATAATCACTGAAAGTACAATCACAGCAGAGATCTGGGTTCAGGTTTTAAACAAATGGTTTAATAACTGTAGTTACTAAGTCATTGTAAGTAAATGTAGAGGCCAAAAGTTGACAGACTTCATAGGTGAGAATCAGATATGGGAACAGAGGAGTCCATCCAGGACAGAGCACTGGAGACAAGCTTATCTGTAATATCAATGCAGGAGACAAAATCAGAGAAAGTGCTGGAGCTTTGCACTCCTACAGCATCCCTGGGGCTGGGACTGACAGGCCCAAGCTGGGTTGAAATGGGGTCCTGTGCTGTAGGGAGAGTGGGGGAAAGCCCCTCTGGTGGGGCTGGGCAAGGCCAGCTGGGCCTGCTAGTGCCCTCAGGACTCTGGTACCTTCTCCAGCCTTGAGTTTAATGCCTTTGAAAAGTCATGCTTTTTTTTTTTTCCTGAAGATACACTCAATCTTGTAGCATGTCTACTTGACAGCTCCTCATCTGAATTTCTGTTAATCATGTCCTCAGGTACATAATTTTACCCACATATTTTACAGGGATACATATTCTATTAAAAAACAGGGATCTTGCTGGCTTAACACTGTGATCTCCTGAGTGGTGGTACCTTTAACAGATCCAGTCTAGAGATTTCAAGGCAACCAATTTCCTTTAATTTTGGACATCCAGCTTAAGACGAGTAGAATACGATGCTTTTCGAGTATTCACTGTTCAGTCTGAAAATGTATGTCTGAAGGCCAGCTACCAAAGATTCAGTTCCTACTGTAAGAACTCAGAATTTGTACAGATATTTTTAAAAATTGGTCATAGTAGCCATTGGCTAGAAGTAAAAGTTTCTCTAGCCTAGTGTTCTGCCTGTCACTGAACAACACTGTGTGTCTATGTTACTGTGTAAGAAGTGTGCAAGCATACCTCAAATATCACCTAGATTCCTGATTTGGTGCTCAGGAATCTTTTGAGTTGGATGTGATATCCTTTTTAATTAGTTCCCTTTGATGAAATTTTCTGAATATGTAGCCATTTGGAATCCAATTTAATTTTCCATAGGCACTGCATTTTGTACAAAGTAGTTTCATTGTACAATTCCACATCTTGATTTCAGCTAGTTTTGTTATTTCTGTATTTCTAAAGCAATGAACAATTAGTTGTTATTTATTCTTTTCATGATTTGACAGACAGCATCATATTCATTCTAAGGTGTCTCTTCTCTAACCTTCAAAGAGCTTCTGCTCAGAAGCTTTTCCATAACTTTAGTCATCATTGTTATCTTTCTTTGAATCTCTTCCAGTCCTATTACATTTTTTGTAGTAGAGTGAGATGAACAGGGGCAAATAGTATCCTAAATGAATATCCACCTTAGACTGGTTTAGCAAATAAAATGCTGTTCTCGCTCTCTGATTTGCCTCTTTTACTTTTCTAATCAGTGCTAACAGTCAATTTACTTTCTTTCACTGCCAATTCCAAGGTATTTAATTGGGTGCCCAAAAGACAGAAAAATATGCAATTAGTGGCCAACTATGAAATGTTTGGTTAAAACATTCCTTGGCATCACATAAAATCTCTATGGCAGAAGGCAGATTTCAAATGCTTTAGCCCTCAAGGCTGTGTGTTCTTTTCCTGTAATCCTCTTCATCATTCACTCCCAAATGTGAAAATTGTGCCAAATGAAACAAGTTCTCATGGAAAACAGTCTGCTTACAAAAAGCTTTAATTTTTACACCTCCATCCTAGCAAAATGTTAAAGTATAGGATTAACTTTAAATATGTTATTACACTCAGCAGTAATTAGGAATACCTCAGGAATATCTTCTACTTATTGAGACAAGGGAAAAAAAAAAAAAAAAATCATGTTCCTTGTGTATACATCAACAGTTGACAATAAAGTTTCTGCTGTATTCCACCGTGGTTCTGATGTATGTATGGCTTACATGCTGTAATCAAGGTATGCTACAAGGACATTAACAATTATTTTAAACCCCAAGATTTTAATATGAACTACCTGAGATCATTTATTCATCCTTTCTAGGAATTACCTTAGCTCTCCTCACATGTGATGTGCTTATCCATATCCCCTCTGAGCTAAGTTATTGCTGACTCTTGTTTCCCTTGAGGTTATAGGGATAGATACTACAAATTTCACGTGTGCAGAATATGTTGTTTCCTTTTGATTCATTTTGCACAATGTTACATCAGAAAAGAAAGGGAGTACAATAGAGATAACACTGACCAACTACAATAGTCTTCCTTTTTTTTTTTACTATTAAAACTGTGTGGGCATGGTAGTTTCCCAACACAGTGTAACCCATATATTTTTACTCAACTCACAAATAATTGTAAAAGGCTGCTAAATTTCCCTGCAAATAAAATTCAAAACATATAAATCCTGGCAAAAAAAAAAAAAACAAAAAACCCAAAAAAACCCCAAACCCTAAATCTCTTGATTCATATTGCTGGAAAAGTACTTAACTAAACTTGAACAGCAGTTTCAATAATGGAGACAGTTAATGAAAAGTTGATTTAAATAAATATGTATATATATCATCCACAATAATACACACTAAACATATACACTCTGATTATCCTATATGCTATGAAATTCAAAAGCAAATATTTACTATGAAAGCTTTTCCTATTTCCTAATTCATAGAAATCATATCTGCTTTATGTAATTCTCATGAGACAGAAAAAAGAGTCACATGTTCAAAACTACCTACAGTATTAAATGACTATTTTTTCTCTATCTAGAGCTGCTATTTCTGGCAAACGTATATCAACAATATCATTTCATATATAGACATCATAATTTTGTTTCCAACATCTAGGAATAGAAGAAATTATTATAAATAGGAATTGTTTCTTTTTTGTTGTTAGCCACTACCTAGTGTTATACTATAATTCCAGAAATCAGAAATTTATTTAGATAGTACTCTATTCAACAACTGTATTCTTTTTGTGTATTGTTTTGGTTTTGTGTGGTAGGGTTTTTGGTAGTGGGGGAGGGGCTGCAGGGACGGCTCCTGTGAGAAGCTGCCAGAAGCTTCCCCGGCTCCAAGTCGGACCCACCTCTGGCCCAGGCCGAGCCCATCAGCGTCGGTGGTAGCACCTCTGGGATGTAACATATTTAAGAAGGGGAACCTGCAGTGGGGGAGGAGATTGGAATGTGAGAGGAACCCCTCTGCAGACACCGAGGTCAGTGAGGAAGGCGGGGGAGGAGGTGGGCCGGAGGAGGAGATGCCCCTGCAGCCCGTGGTGAGACGGCAGGCTGTCCCCCCCAGCCCGTGGAGGGGAGCGGGGGAGCGGAGGCCCCCCAGGATGGCCGTGACTCCATGGGAAAGCCCACGCTGGAGCAGGCCGTGACTGAAGGTCGGCTCACAGAAAGGACCCACGCCAGGGAAGAAGTTCAGGAAGAACTGCAGCCTGTGGGAAGGACTCACGTTGGAGAAGTTCGTGGAGGACTGTCTCCTGTGGGAGGGACCCCACGCTGGAGCAGGGGAGGAGTGTGAGGAGTCCTCCTCCCCCTGAGGAGGAAGGAGCGGCAGAGACAAGGTGTGTGGAGCTGACCCCAACCCCCATCCCCTGTTCCCCTGCGCCGCCGGGGGGAGGAGGGAGAGAGAACCGGGAGTGGAGCTGAGCCGGGAAGGAGGGAGGGGTCGGGGGAAGGCGTTCTGAGGTTTGGGTTTACTTCTTAATATCCTTGTTTTGTTCTGATTGGTAGTAAATTGAATTGATTTTGTTTCTTCCCCAAGTTGAGCCTGGTTTTGCCTGTAACCATAATTGGTGAGCGATCCCTCCTTGTCCTTGTCTTGACCCATGAGTGTTTCTTTATATTTCCTCTTCCTCATCCCACCAGGGCCAGGGTGGGAGTAGTGAGCGAGCAGCTTCATGGTGCTTTGTTGCCAGCTGGGTTTAAACACAACATGTATTCTAACTTGTAGCTCTGTATTAGAGATAGTAAAATCTAACTGGTCAGTTCCATATTGGAAAATATCTAGAAATATCTATATTGCTGAAACCTACCTGACACCCTAAATACAAAAGTGTAGTGAGTGACATATATACATACAGGCACATTTATGTACTGCAGTCACACATATTTCAAACATGTAAGGTATTTTCAGTTAGGGTACTTGAGTAAAATTTTATTTCCTACATAAAATACATTTGGGAATCTCTTTAATCCAAGGAGATCTGGGCAAATGAGAGACACTGGAAAAAACTAACAAACAGGTTTCACTTAAAAAACAAAAGCCCATTGTGTTATCATTGAATAATATGAAGATAGTCAAGATTAGAGTCACCTTTCTCATCATAATTGTGCTACCATCTCAGTATCATTTATTATTTGAACTGTTTTTTAAATGCGTAACATCCATGTCTTTTGGTAGCAGCTTAAGTTTCAACAGGAAAATTACTGCAGGCTGGACCTGGATGGGTAAGAATCAAGTTAAATGGCCTGGAAGCTTGACTTACATGAACACTTTTGTTGTCACTATAATTTCAAAGATACATTTCCGTGTTTCAAAACAGCTGACAGCTTTCCACTGTAGTACAAGACACATTACTTTTGACTGGCACTTGGTAACCTTCAAGATGGTTGTGCAGTCTTTTGTTTTGTTTACAAAAAGTTGTTGTTTCCAGTTGATTATTTGGTAGGACTTGGGAAAGATAAGCTATTTTTTCCCATGTGTTGCCAACTCTTGTTATTCATACCAAGGAGTGTTCAGAATCCTCACTCCTTATTATCTCTTTCAGGAATAAGTAGTTTTCTCTGATACTAAAATAAGCTGAAAGTAAACATTTTTTTCAGAATTTTCAGAGGTGCTCAATGGCCATTCATACAGCAAGATTTCAAAACTGCCCAATTCTTACTTATTCCACAAATAACTGGTAGCTTTTGAGAAGAGTTGAGCTACACAGAGAGTTTGATTAAGTGGCTGAGTAAGGACCTCCTGGTCAAACTGAAACATGCTTTAACTTGGTCAGCCTTGAATTGGTCAGGTAGTTGGACTAGATGATCATTGTAAGTCCCTTCCAACTGAAATAGTCTATTCTATTCTATTACTCTCTTACCAAACACAAGACAAAAATGCATAGGTAGAGTAAGCAGGGACACACATCTTGGGAATAATATAGGGATACTGCCTGGGAGTGTAGGGATGGGATCAGGAAACCTAAATCATAGCTGGAGCTGAGTTTGGAAAGGGCTGTGAAGAACAATAACGGCTTCTACAGATACATCAGTCAGAAAAGGAAGAATAAAGAAAATGTACCCTTCCTGATAACTGAGACAGGACATCTGGCGACAACTGACATGGAGAAGGCTGAGGTACTCAACAATTTCTTGCCTCAGTTTTCATTGACAATTGCTCTTCCCACATCTCTTAAGTCCCTGAGTCTCAAGGCAGGGACCGGGGGAATGAAGTCCCACCTATTGTAGGAGAAGATCAGCTTTGAAGCCATATTAGGAACCTGAACATACACAAGTTCAGATGAGATGCATCCCAAGGTCCTGAGGGAAATGGCAGATGTAGTTGTTAAGCCACTTTCCATCATATTTGAAAAGTCATGGGAGTCAGTCAAAGTCCCCAGTGATTGGAGAAAAGTGAAACTTCACACCCATTTTTAAAAGGGGTAAAAAGGAGGACCCTGGGAACTACTTACCAGTCAGCCACACCTCTATGCCCAGTAAGATCATGGAACAGATCCTCCTGGAAGCTATGTCAAAGCATATAGATGACAGGGAGGTGATTAGAGACAACCAACATGGATTCACGAAGGGTAAATCATGCCTGACTAATTTGGTGCTCTTCTGTAACGGAGTGACTGTGTTGGTTAAGGGAAAAGCAACTGATGTCATCTATCTGGACTTCTGTAAGGCCTTTGACACAGTCCCACACAACATCCTTGTCGCTACGTTGGAGAAATATGGGTTTGATGGATGGACTTTTTGATGGATAAGGAATTGGCTGGATGGCTGCATCCAAAGAGTTGCATTCAACATCTCAATGTCAAAACAGAGCTCTGTGACAAACGGTGTCCCTCAGGCTCTGTATTGGGAGCAGTACTGCTCAATATCTTTATTAATGACATAGACAGTGGGATTGAGTGCACCCTCAGCAAATTTGCAGATGACACCAAGATGAGTGGTGCAGTAGATACACTATAGGGAAGGGATGCCATCCAAAGGGATCTTGACAGGCTTAAGAGGCGAGCCAATGTGAACCTCATGAAGAAGAAAGAAGGGGAGGATGTTCGGAGTTAATGGCATTTGTCTTCCCAAGTAACTATCATGCATGATGGAGCCCTGATTTCCTGGAGATGGATGAACACCTGCCTGCTGATTGGAAGTAGTGAATGAATTCCTTCTTTTGCTTTGCTTGTGCATGCAGCTTTTGCTTTACCTATTAAACTGTCTTTATCTCAACCCATGAGTTTTCTCTGGTTTACTCTCCTGATTCTCTCCCCCATCCCACCGTGGGGGAGTAAGCAAGAAGCTCTGTGGTGCATAGTTGCCAGCTGGGGTTAAACCATGACAAACTAAAGGAGGATAGATTTAGATTGGGTACAGGTTGCCCCGAGAAGTGATTTATGGGACCCATCCCTGGAAGTGTTCAAGGTCGGGTTGGATGGAGCTTTCAACAACCTGATCTAGTGGAAGATGTCCTCACCTGTGGCAGCAGGGTTGGTCTAGATGACCTTTAAAGGTTCCTTCTGACCCCAACCATTCTATGACTCCATGATTCTACGATAATTTTTTATAAAAAAAACCACTATGACAATTTCTGCTTTTTTATATGCTGTTCTCATTTAAATCCTAGACTTTCTTAAGCAAGTTTTGATTCCTCTCTGTCACCCAGACTTTTCTCAATTTAGTCCTGTCTACCTATCCAAAAGATGGGCCAAAAGCTGGTCTAATTAAATCAACATTAAAATATCTATTAACTTCCCTATGCCAGCATTTCACTTACAGTTCCCATTTTTTGAAAGCCACCCTACCTTTTATCAAAGCTATTTTCTGCATTTTGAAAGCTCCAGTAACCTGCTAACAAGTAACTAGCTTTGAAATAAAACTGAAACACTGACAGTAGTTGTAAATACACTTAATAAGTATGGTTCAAGTTTGTTAAATTGAACTACCATCAAAATTACTAATATTGCAACATGGGTGTAAGTACAGTCAGATCTCTATTAAGTCAGTGA